>NW_027254416.1:300000-426452 GCF_044704955.1 Pristiophorus japonicus | reverse complement strand
GAAGGAGAGAGGAGGGAGGGAAGGAAGGAAGGAGAGAGGAGGGAGGGAAGGAAGGAAGGAGAGGGAGGGAGGGAAGGAAGGAAGGAGAGAGGAGGGAGGGAAGGAAGGAAGGAGAGAGGAGGGAGGGAAGGAAGGAAGGAGAGAGGAGGGAGGGAAGGAAGGAAGGAGAGAGGAGGGAGGGAAGGAAGGAAGGAGAGAGGAGGGAGGGAAGGAAGGAAGGAGAGAGGAGGGAGGGAAGGAAGGAAGGAGAGAGGAGGGAGGGAAGGAAGGAAGGAGAGAGGAGGGAGGGAAGGAAGGAAGGAGAGAGGAGGGAGGGAAGGAAGGAAGGAGAGAGGAGGGAGGGAAGGAAGGAAGGAGAGAGGAGGGAGGGAAGGAAGGAAGGAGAGAGGAGGGAGGGAAGGAAGGAAGGAGAGAGGAGGGAGGGAAGGAAGGAAGGAGAGAGGAGGGAGGGAAGGAAGGAAGGAGAGAGGAGAGAGGAGGGAGGGAAGGAAGGAGAGAGGAGGGAGGGAAGGAAGGAGAGAGGAGGGAGGGAAGGAAGGAGAGAGGAGGGAGGGAAGGAAGGAGAGAGGAGGGAGGGAAGGAAGGAGAGAGGAGGGAGGGAAGGAAGGAGAGAGGAGGGAGGGAAGGAAGGAGAGAGGAGGGAGGGAAGGAAGAGAGAGGAGGGAGGGAAGGAAGGAGAGAGGAGGGAGGGAAGGAAGGAGAGAGGAGGGAGGGAAGGAAGGAGAGAGGAGGGAGGGAAGGAAGGAGAGAGGAGGGAGGGAAGGAAGGAGAGAGGAGGGAGGGAAGGAAGGAGAGAGGAGGGAGGGAAGGAAGGAGAGAGGAGGGAGGGAAGGAAGGAGAGAGGAGGGAGGGAAGGAAGGAGAGAGGAGGGAGGGAAGGAAGGAGAGAGGAGGGAGGGAAGGAGGAGTGAGGAGGGAGGGAAGGAAGGAGAGAGGAGGGAGTGAAGGAAGGAGAGAGGAGGGAGGGAAGGAAGGAGAGAGGGAGGGAGGGAAGGAAGGAGGAGGGAGGGAAGGAAGGAGAGAGGAGGGAGGGAGGGAAGGAGAGAGGAGGGAGGGAGGGAAGGGAGGGAGGGAGGGCGGGAAGGAGAGAGGAGGGAGGGAGGGAGGGAAGGAAGGAAGGAGAGAGGGAGGGAAGGAAGGAAGGAGAGAGGGAAGGAAGGAAGGAGAGAGGGAGGGAAGGAAGGTAGGAGAGAGGGAGGGAAGGAAGGAAGGAGAGAGGAGGGGGGAGGGAAGGAAGGAAGGAGAGAGGGAGGGAAGGAAGGAAGGGAGAGGGAAGGAAGGAAGGAAGGAAGGAGAGGGAAGGAAGGAAGGAGAGAGGAGGGAGGGGAAGGAAGGAGAGAGGAGGGAGGGAAGGAAGGAGAGAGGAGGGAGGGAGGGAAGGGAGGGAGGGAAGGAAGGAAGGAGAGAGGAGGGAGGGAGGGAAGGAAGGAGAGAGGAGGGAGGGAAGGAAGGAGAGAGGAGGGAGGGAGGGAGGGAAGGAAGGAGAGAGGAGGGAGGGAGGGAGGGAGGGAGGGAAGGAGAGTGGATGGAGGGAGGGAGGGAAGGAGAGAGGAGGGAGGGAGGGAAGGAAGGAAGGAGAGAGGAAGGAGAGAGGGAAGGAAGGAAGGAGGAGAGGGAGGGAAGGAAGGAAGGAGAGAGAAGGGAAGGAAGGAAGGAAAGAGGAGAGAGGAGGGAGAGAGGGAAGGAAGGAGAGAGGAGGGAGGGAAGGAAGGAGAGAGGAGGGAGGGAAGGAAGGAGAGAGGAGGGAGGGAAGGAAGGAGAGAGGAGGGAGGGAAGGAAGGAGAGAGGAGGGAGGGAAGGAAGGAGAGAGGAGGGAGGGAAGGAAGGAGAGAGGAGGGAGGGAAGGAAGGAGAGAGGAGGGAGGGAAGGAAGGAGAGAGGAGGGAGGGAAGGAAGGAGAGAGGAGGGAGGGAAGGAAGGAAGGAGAGAGGAGGGAGGGAAGGAAGGAAGGAGAGAGGAGGGAGGGAAGGAAGGAAGGAGAGAGGAGGGAGGGAAGGAAGGAAGGAGAGGGAGGGAGGGAAAGAAGGAAGGAGAGAGGAGGGAGGGAAGGAAGGAAGGAGAGAGGAGGGAGGGAAGGAAGGAGAGAGGAGGGAGGGAAGGGAGGAGGGAGGGAAGGGAGGAGGGAGGGAAGGGAGGAGGGAGGGAAGGAAGGAGAGAGGGAGGGAGGGAAGGAAGGAGAGAGGAGGGAGGGAAGGAAGGAGAGAGGAAAGGAAGGAGTGAGGAGGGAGGGAAGGAAGGAGAAAGGAGGGAGTGAAGGAAGGAGAAAGGAGGGAGTGAAGGAAGGAGAAAGGAGGGAGTGAAGGAAGGAGAGAGGAGGGAGGGAAGGAAGGAGAGAGGAGGGAGGGAAGGAAGGAGGAGGGAGGGAAGGAAGGAGAGAGAGGGAGGGAGGGAAGGAGAGAGGGAGGGAAGGAGAGAGGGAGGGAAGGAGAGAGGAGGGAGGGAGGGAAGGAGAGAGGAGGGAGAGAGGAGGGAGGGAGGGAGGGAGAGAGGAGGGAGGGAGGGAGGGAGGGAAGGAAGGAAGGGAGAGGGAGGGAAGGAAGGAAGGAGAGAGGGAAGGAAGGAAGGAGAGAGGGAGGGAAGGAAGGTAGGAGAGAGGGAGGGAAGGAAGGAAGGAGAGAGGAGGGAGGGAGGGAAGGAAGGAAGGAGAGAGGGAGGGAGGGAAGGAAGGAGAGAGGGAAGGAAGGAAGGAGAGAGGGAGGGAGGGAAGGAAGGAGAGAGGGAGGGAGGGAAGGAAGGAGAGAGGAGGGAGGGAGGGAAGGGAGGGAAGGAAGGGAGGGAAGGAAGGAAGGAGAGAGAGGAGGGAGGGAGGGAAGGAAGGAGAGAGGAGGGAGGGAGGGAAGGAAGGAGAGAGGAGGGAGGGAGGGAAGGAAGGAGAGAGGAGGGAGGGAGGGAAGGAAGGAGAGAGGAGGGAGGGAGGGAAGGAAGGAGAGAGGAGGGAGGGAGGGAGGGAAGGAGAGAGGAGGGAGGGAGGGAGGGAAGGAGAGAGGATGGAGGGAGGGAGGGAAGGAGAGAGGAGGGAGGGAGGGAAGGAAGGAAGGAGAGAGGGAGGGAAGGAAGGAAGGAGAGAGAAGGGAAGGAAGGAAGGAAAGAGGAGAGAGGAGGGAGGGAGGGAAGGAAGGAGAGAGGAGGGAGGGAGGGAAGGAAGGAGAGAGGAGGGAGGGAGGGAAGGAAGGAGAGAGGAGGGAGGGAGGGAAGGAAGGAGAGAGGAGGGAGGGAGGGAGGGAAGGAGAGAGGAGGGAGGGAGGGAGGGGAGGAGAGAGGAGGGAGGGAGGGAGGGGAGGAGAGAGGAGGGAGGGAGGGAAGGAAGGAGAGAGGAGGGAGGGAGGGAAGGAAGGAGAGAGGAGGGAGGGAGGGAAGGAAGGAGAGAGGAGGGAGGGAGGGAAGGAAGGAGAGAGGAGGGAGGGAGGGAAGGAAGGAGAGAGGAGGGAGGGAGGGAAGGAAGGAGAGAGGAGGGAGGGAGGGAAGGAAGGAGAGAGGAGGGAGGGAGGGAGGGAGGGAAGGAAGGAGAGAGGAGGGAGGGAGGGAAGGAAGGAGAGAGGAGGGAGGGAGGGAAGGAAGGAGAGAGGAGGGAGGGAGGGAAGGAAGGAGAGAGGAGGGAGGGAGGGAAGGAAGGAGAGAGGAGGGAGGGAGGGAAGGAAGGAGAGAGGAGGGAGGGAGGGAAGGAAGGAGAGAGGAGGGAGGGAGGGAAGGAAGGAGAGAGGAGGGAAGGAAGGAGAGAGGAGGGAGGGAGGGAAGGAAGGAGAGAGGAGGGAGGGAGGGAAGGAAGGAGAGAGGAGGGAGGGAGGGAAGGAAGGAGAGAGGAGGGAGGGAGGGAAGGAAGGAAGGAGAGAGGAGGGAGGGAAGGAAGGAGAGGAGGGAGGGAAGGAAGGAGAGGAGGGAGGGAAGGAAGGAGAGAGGAGGGAGGGAGGGAAGGAAGGAGAGAGGAGGGAGGGAGGGAAGGAAGGAAGGAGAGAGGAGGGAGGGAAGGAAGGAGAGGAGGGAGGGAAGGAAGGAGAGGAGGGAGGGAAGGAAGGAGAGGAGGGAGGGAAGGAAGGAGAGGAGGGAGGGAAGGAAGGAGAGGAGGGAGGGAAGGAAGGAGAGGAGGGAGGGAAGGAAGGAGAGGAGGGAGGGAAGGAAGGAGAGGAGGGAGGGAAGGAAGGAGAGGAGGGAGGGAAGGAAGGAGAGGAGGGAGGGAAGGAAGGAGAGGAGGGAGGTAAGGAAGGAGAGGAGGGAGGGATGGAAGGGAGGAGTGAGGAGGGAGGGATGGAAGGGAGGAGTGAGGAGGGTGGGATGGAAGGGAGGAGTGAGGAGGGAGGGATGGAAGGGAGGAGTGAGGAGGGAGGGATGGAAGGGAGGAGTGAGGAGGGAGGGATGGAAGGGAGGAGTGAGGAGGGGGGGATGGAAGGGAGGAGTGAGGAGGGAGGGAGGGAAGGAAGGAGAAAGGAGGGAGGGAGGGAAGGAGAGAGGGAGGGAGGGAAGGTAGAGGAGGAGGCTGAACGGCCGGGCCCAAGACTTCGGGCTGGATTTACAGGTAGGTGGCATCGGGTATCGCGGAGCGGATGGGGAGAGGAGAGAGTCAGGGAGCTCCAGAGGGGGCAGCAGAGGTCGGGTCGCCAGGGGGATGGCGGGGGGGCAGGGGGAAGTGCAGGCGTCGGGTCGGGTGCGATCGGTTGGCAGGAGCCTTATGCACGCAGCCCCAGTGAGGCCATTCGGCCAGGGCTAGGGGCTGCGTGCTTCGGGCCCCTCCCACAGTGCCTGGAGCTCGCATGTGCAGAGGTCCCGGCACTGTTTTCAGCGCAGGGACCTGGCTCCGCCCCCGACAGCTCGTGCTGCGCCGCGCCCAGCTCCAGAGGGCCTGCAGGGAGCCGGAGAATAGGTAAGTTTTTTTTAGGCGCACTTTCTGGCGCTAAAAACGGACGTCCAGGGGCGGCCCGAAACTTGGGCTCATATTGTGAGAAACAGGGAGGCTTCTCTGGAGCCGCGGTGACACAAATGCATGGGGATAGGATGAGACCCGTAGCTTACTACTCGACACAGCAATCACTAGTGGCTGCCGGCCTGTCCAGATGCCTGGCCGCACTGGATTGTGCCACTTGGGCAGTCAAAATTAGTGAGTCTGTCATAATGACAGGAGAAATAATACTGCACACAAAACACACACTGGTGGAAATGCTAAATGGGAGGCAGTCCTATTACCACATGATTGGCTTGGATCAAGGGACTCATTTCACGGGTCAAGTGATGAAAGAAACTTGTAGAATATTCGGTATTAAGCAGAAGTTTCACATCCCATATCATCCCTAGACTTCAGCGATGGTAGAGAGAATGAATCGGACCCTTAAAACCGCCGAGTGAGGCAATGAAGGTACCAGAAGGAATAGTGACAGGAGGAGCCGACTTAGGCCCCCTACGAGACAGAATCAGAAAGTATGTGAGGGAATTGAGCGAGCAGTTGAAAGGTATGCGACAGGAGGTCCGAGAAAGGCAGAAGGAGGACGAAGGCAGTGAGATAACCGCCTCGGCTATAATCCCTGAGGTGGGGGCAAAGGTAATGGTTAAGGAGGTGGCAGAGAAACCAGGGTTCGCACCGAGGTGGAGCGGACCATATGAGGTATTAATTAGTGGAGATACGTGTGCTTGCGTTGATATGAAAGGTCGGGGTCGATGGAAACACTGGTCCCAGCTGAAAGAATATAAAGGTACGATAGATGGACTTTTAAGAGGATTAGGATGTATATTTGCAATATTAGGAGTACTGGCTATAATAAAGTGGATCTGGAAAAGGGCACATGCCCGGAGAAACGGTGCAAACAATCCAGTTGAAATAGAAATGGTAACACTAACTAAAAACCTGGAATATCCAGGATGTGTTTTATCAACAGAATACAAACATGATCACCACCGCCCTTCCGATTCTACAAGGACTAGCTACAAGGCTGCCCCTAGGGGGCCCAGAAGCATATACTCACACCAGAGGGTACAACAATTACGTAAAGCAGCCCAGAGTGTCAGGAGCATTTATCTTGAAGCCACAAGATAAGTGGGTAACAAAACGTTACCTGAATATTGTAAACCAGGGGAATTAACCTTGGGAAAGCACGTGGTAGTTAAACCTGGAACAGAAGCAATAGTACATTGTCTGGACCCAGAGAGGGACACGGTCTTAGAGCCGTCCTCGTTAATGGGTGATATGTCAGGAAGAGAGAAAGTATTCAGGTCCAGCAGTGATGATTAATAGTCATGACCCCAGGACCAACAACACTACCACCAATTACTTGACATCCCCTTACTGAAGGCCCGCCCGGCGGGTTGGTGACGAGATCGGAGGGAATGTTGTTATTTGACAATGTGCAGCATGAAATGTTACCTGTGAGCATAAATTTAACAGACCTATAGCTGACAGAAAAGTTTAGCCCGAAGACTAAAGTGCTGTACACACAATTGCTAGACATAATCCTGAGAAAAGCTAGCGACACATCAGGAGCAAGGGAGTATCATAAGCAGCTGAGACACAAAGGAGGGAAGACAGAGGAGATCTATAGGGAATGACGTATTAACTGAAGTACAGGGACCTCGCTAGTAGATGCACTAGCTATACAGGTGATCCAAGCAGGAGCAGATAGTTTGAGGAGAACGATGGAGGTACGATGAGGAAACAGGCCGTGATAGGGATAGAATCTTCAGAGTTAGGATCTAAAACACCCAAAATACTGCTGGAGGGTATATCCATATTGGAAGGCCATGCACGAACAATTAACGAGCTAAATAAGCAGGAATGAGAGGACGATGCCGAGGACAGGAAAAGAGACACATCATGCCTATGGGAGATGGATGATCGGTCAGGTGAGACACAATATGGATCAGATACAAACCGGGCGAGTTCCAGATTGGATAAATAACACCCAGTTGAAAGAAATGGCACAGCACACTGGGCCATTAGACGCCTGCACCCTGAAAGGAATGACTAGGGTGTATGCGGTTACAGGAGGATGTGAGGAGAAACAAACATAATACGAGGGGAAGAGTGCATCTGCGATGGACCAGTAGGAGATTAAAAAGAATGGAAATATAAGGGGAATATCTTTATCCGGATGCCGGAGAGAAGGAAATCTAACTATATGCCCTCACCCAGTGGGAGACTGGAGCAAGGATAGCTGTGGGTTTGACAATACTACGGAAGGATGTGTCATTGGAATAAGCCCTGCCCGAACCGAACCCACACATTAAGCCTATCAAGGGCGAAGAGAATATTGTGTGGTAACTAGCCTGGGAACTTACGATGATGGAGGCTTGACTTGTAACATTACAATGCCTAACTTTTGCTTTACTCCCAGAGTGTTGGTGGTAGTGGGAAGAGCACACATGACGTATATAAACGCCAGGAAGACAATATAAGCGATGAGATTAAGCAAGATATTGATGATTACATGGAAGAGCAAGCACCACCAATTCCCGTTACTTGAAGATTTAACTGAGCTCAAAGGACCGTTAAGAAATTACATTATAAGATATTATGAGCTAAAGGATAAAGGCAAAGAACTGGACAGTGAGATAAAGGATAACCTGAAAAACCCGCCTTGATACTTGAGATTATACATCCGTGGATAAGGATCTTTTCACATACCCTAGTGGCAGTACAGGTAGTAATAGCCTTGAGTTGGTTGGTGATGTTATGTAACAAGTGCAAAAACAGGAGAGGCATACCCGAGTAAAATTACAAGATAGGGATTAGAATTATATCCCATGTGTTAGTCCGAGTGCAGCTGATAGTGGTGCTGATACTCCGGGGAGAATGTGCAGGCAGATACAAGAGACGCAGAGCAAAGACGCTGGCCAAGGCCCGTAACCAAGAATGCAGAAAGCCTTTGTTAGATCCAAAAAGGGGTAATCAAACACAAAGACGGCATGAATACCTGATACGAGTCGTGAGTGTCCCAATCCTATCGCCTGATCAACGAGACACACATGACAGGAAAAGGCAGGGAAAGGAAAATTGTTGTTCATGGTGGGTATTAGGGGTTACCACCTGATCAATTGGGAGATTGTAAGAGCGAAAAACCTTAATTAGGGGTAAAGTAATTTGGTGTAATTAAAATAAAGTAAGACTGAAAGTAAGGTTTACAATGTGTTCATGGTAGAATAGCTGAATTAGGCAGAAACACTAAGGTCAGAGAAATTCTCTTAGGAGATAAGAACACCCACAAGATTTATGTAAACAGTGCACAGAAATAATGAGAAGAGGCCACGATGTTCCAGCCACAGGAGATAACAGGGACAATGCCTCTTAAGCAGAGGGTAGCCATATGTCTGCCAAGGACATTAGTCTGAGAATTAGCCTGGGAAGACGTTCCTAGAAATGTAACACATAACCTGTAGGCAGCTATTCCCTAGCAACAGTCGTCAAAACTGAATGTACCAATGGAATCATTAGAAATTACTGTAACCAATAAAATTAATGTAACTGTAGCACCCAATGAGATTGTTGTAACCTGTATTAACCAATGGAACACTTTCCCACATAGTTCCACCATTTTGACTATCTCAACTGTATAAAAATGTAATTACACAGCTTGTCCTGAGAGATCAGCGTTGAGAGCACTCAGTAACGGTACTGATGAGGCCGGATCTCCCTTGATTAATCAGGTTTTAATAAACACTTTTCTCCATAAAAAATCTTTCATGTGAGTGTTATATTTTTTAATACTCCACAACATTAGCTCCAGACCCCCAGACTGAGCATTAATCCAGCCCGGGTAATTGACGGAAGCTCCAGACCAATAGGAAGAGCGGGGTAGGGGCTGGAGGACCGAGCAGGCGGCTGGTCCTCCAAACAATGGGAGTGAGGGGGCGGGGCTTGACACACCCAGTGGGTGGGGCTGAGCATGGATTGGCTGAAATGCTACCCCATTTTTAAAACTGGTTTCTCTCAAACTCCAGCAAAAACTGGACCTTTTGTTGTGGCTTTAGACAGATGGAACTCTGTGGGGTGGAGCAAACATTGCAACATTTGGTAGTGAAATGGGTTCATTCAGGACACACAGCAGGGATTATTTCAGGAAATAACACAGTGCAGTGAGAAATGAAATGCAGTGGATGTTGTGTAGATGGATTGTCAAACAATGTTTGATAAGATGCCGTACAGGAGGCTTGTTGATCAAATTAAGACTCACGGTATTAAATGGAGTGGGGCAGAGTGGAGAGGAAGCTAGGTAAAGAGCAGAAAACAGAGAGTAGTGGTTAATGGATGTTCTTCAGACTGGAGGGATGTAAACAGTGGTGTCCCCCAGGGTCAATGTGGGGACCATTGCTCCTCAATATAGAGAAATGATCTGGACTTGGGTATATGGGGCAAAAGATCAACATGTCCAGATGATGCCAAAAATGGGGAGCGTGGGAAACTGTGAAGATGACTGTAAGTGAGTTCAGTCTGAGTGCACAGGTTTGTAAATGGGGCAGGTAGATGTCAGATGAAATTTAGTGCAGAGAAATCTGATGAGATACATTTTGGCAGGAAGAAAAAGGGAGCAAATGAACATTAAATAGTAAAACTTTAAAATAAGCAGAAGAGTAGAGAGATTTTGGGATCACGAAGACATGGCTCCAAGGTGACCAAGGCTGGGAACTCAACATACAGGGACATTCAACATTTAGGAATGATAGACAGAAAGGAAAAGGAGGTGGGGTGGCATTGCTGGTTAAAGAGGAAATTAATGCAATAGTCAGAAAGGACATTAGCTTGGATGATGTGGAATCGGTATGGGTGGAGCTACGGAATACCAAAGGGCAAAAGACGCTAGTGGAGTTGTGTACAGACCACCAAACAGTAGTAGTGAGGTTGGGGACAGCATCAAACAAGAAATTAGGGATGCGTGCAATAAAGGTACAGCAGTCATCATGGGCGACTTTAATTTACATATTGATTGGGCTAACCAAACTGGTCACAATGCAGTGTAGAAGGATTTCCTGGAATGTATTAAGGATGGTTTTCTAGACCAATATGTTGAGGAACCAACTAGAGGGCTGGCCATCCTAGACTCGGTGATGTGTAATGAGAAAGGACTAATTAGCAATCTTGTTGTGCGAGGCCCCTTGGGGAAGAGTGACCATAATATGGTAGAATTCTTTATTAAGATGGCGAGTGACACAGTTAATTCAGAGACTAGGGTCCTGAACTTAAGGAAAGGTAACTTCGATGGTATGAGACGTGAATTGGCTAGAATAGACTGGCGAGTGATACTTAAAGGGTTGACGGTGGACAGGCAATGGCAAATATTTAAAGACCACATGGATGAACTTCAACAATTGTACATCCCTGAATGGAGTAAAAGTAAAACAGGGAAGGTGGCTCAACCATGGCGAACAAGGGAAATTAAGGATTGTGTTAAATCTAAGGAAGAGGCATATAAATTGGCCAGAAAAAGCAGCAAACCTGAGGACTGGGAGAATTTTATAATACAACAGAGGAGGACAAAGAGTTTAAATAAGAGGGGGAAAATAGAGTACGAGAGGAAGCTTGCTGGGAACATAAAAACTGACTGCAAAAGCTTCTATAGATATGTGAAGAGAAAAAGATTAGTGAAAACAAACGTAGGTCCCTTGTAGTCAGATTCAGGTGAATTTATAATGGGGAACAAAGAAATGGCGGACCAGTTAAACAAATACTTTGGTTCTGTCTTCACGAAGGAAGACACAATTAACCTTCCGGAAATACTAGGGGACCGAGGGTCTAGTGAGAAGGAGGAACTGAAGGAAATTCTTATTAGGTGGGAAATTGATGGGACTGAAGGCCGATAAGTCCCCAGGGCCTGATGGTCTGCATCCCAGAGTACTTAAGGAAGTAGCCCTAGAAATAGTGGATGCATTGGTGATCATTTTCCAACAGTCTATCGACTCTGGATCAGTTCCTCTGGACTGGAGGGTAGCTAATGTAACACCACTTTTTAAGAAACGAAGGAGAGAGAAAAGGGGTAATTATAGACTGGTTAGCCTGACATCAGTAGTGGGGAAAATGCTGGATTCAATTATTAAAGATGAAATAGCAACACATTTGGAAAGCAGTGACTGGATCGGTCCAAGTCAGCATGGATTTATGAAAGGGAAATCCTGCTTGACAAATCTTCGAGATTTTTTTTGAGGATGTAACTGGCGGAGTGGACAAGGCAGAACCAGTGCATGTGGTGTATTTGGACTTTCAAAAGGCTTTTGACAAGGTCCCATACAAGAGATTGGTGTGAAAAATCAAAGCGCATGGTATTGGGGGTAATGTACTGACATCGATAGAGAACTGGTTGGCACACAGGAAGCAGAGAGTTGGGATATGCGGGTCCTTTTCAGAATGGCAGGCAATGACTAGTGGGATTCCGAAGGGCTCAGTCCTGGGACCCCAGCTATTTACAATATACATTAATGATTTGGACGAGGGAATTGAGTGTAAAATCTCCAAGTTTGCAGATGGCACTAAGCTGAGTGGCGGTGTGAGATGTGAGGAGGACGCTCAGAGGCTGCAGGGTGATTTGGACAGGCTAGGTGAGTGGGCAAATGCATGGCAGATGCAGCATAATGTGGATAAATGTGAGGTTATCCACTTTGGTGGCAAAAACATGAAGGCAGAATATTACCTGAATGGTGGCAGATTAGGAAAAGGGGAGGTGCAACGAGACCTGGGTGTTATGGTACAACAGTCATTGAAAGTTGGCATGCAGGTACAGTAGGCGGCGAAGGCAGCAAATGGTATGTTGGCCTTCATAGCTAGGAGATTTGAGTATAGGAGCAGGGAGGTCTTACTGCAGTTGTACAGGGCCTTGGTGAGGTCTCATCTGGAATATTGTGTTCAGTTTTGGGCTCTTCATCTGAGGAAGGACGTTCTTGTTATTGAGGGAGTGCAGCAAAGGTTCACCAGACTGATTCCCGGGATGGCAGGACTGACGTATGAGGAGGGACTGGATCGACTGTATTCACTGGAGTTAACAAGGATGAGAGGGGATCTCATAGAAACATATAAAATTCTGATGGGACTGGACAGGTTAGATGCAGGAAGAATTAAAGGCAATGTGGAATATTGGCCCCTATGACCCGAGTTCTAGACTCTCGAGCCAAGAGAAACAGCCTCTCAACATTTGAGAGAGGTAGTGCTTCGTGACATCACCCCTGAACGATCTTGTGGTGGACTCCCTCACTAAAGGAAATAGTTTTTCCTTTAATCATCGTAAACATCTTAATTAGGTCAATCATTAATCTTCTATATTCAAGGGAATACAAGCCTAGTCTGTGCAACCTGTCCTCATAATTTACGAAAGTCACCACTGCAAGTACAGGATCATAGAATTACAGAAATTTACAGCACAGAAGAAGAGCATTCGGCTCAACAAGTCCGCCGAATCCCACTTTCCAGCTCTTGGTCCATAACCTTATAGGTTACGGCACTTTAAGTGCGCATCGAAGTACGTTGAGGTATGCGATGAGTGTTTCTGCCTCCCTTTCAGGCGTGAGTTCCAGACTCCCACCACCCACTGCGTGAAAAATTATCTCCTCAAATCCCATCGGAACCTTCTACTGATTACTTTAAATCTATGCCCCCTGGTTATTGACCACTCTGCTAAGGGAAATAGGTCTTTCATATCCACTCTATCGAGGCCCTTCTTAATTCTATATATCTCAAATAGGGCTCCCCTCAGCCTCCTCTATTCCAAAGACCACAACCCCAGCCTATCCAATCTTTCCTCAGTTAAAATTCTCCAGTTGAGGCAGCATCCTCGTAAATCTCCTCTATACTGCACATCATTCCTGTAATGTGGTGATCATAACTGCACGCAGTACTCTAACTGTGGCATAACTAGAATTTTATATAGTTCAAGCATAACCTCCCTGCTTTTATATTCT
The DNA here is from genome assembly GCF_044704955.1 of Pristiophorus japonicus. Classification (NCBI taxonomy): domain Eukaryota; kingdom Metazoa; phylum Chordata; class Chondrichthyes; family Pristiophoridae; genus Pristiophorus; species Pristiophorus japonicus. The sequence goes on along the minus strand of NW_027254416.1, from coordinate 413,596 downwards.
ATGCCTCGGCTAATAACCACCTTATCTACCCGTCCTGGTACCTTCAGGGATCTGTGGACATGCACTCCAAGGTCCCTCTCTTCCTCTACATTTCTCAGTATCCTACCATTTATTGTGTATTCACTTGTCTAGTTAGCCCTTCACAAATGCATTACCTCACATTTCTGCAGATTGAATTCCATTTGCCACTGTTGTGCCCACCTGACCAGTCCATTGATATCTTCCTGCAGTCTACAGCTTTCTTCTTCATTATCAACCATGCGGCCAATTTTCGTATCATCTGCAAACTTCTTAATCAAAACCCCTACATTGAAGTCCAATTCATTGATTATATACCACAAAAAGGGGACCAAGTAGAGCCCTGTAGAACACCACTGGAAACATCCTCCCAGTCACAAAAACATCCATCAACCATTACACTTTGTTTCCTGCCTGAGCCAATTTTGGATGCAACTTGTCACTTTGTTCTGGATCCCATGAGCTTCAACTTTCGTGACCAGTCTGCCAATAGGACCTTATCAAAAGCCTTGCTAAAATCCATATAGACTGCATCAAACACACTACCCCTCATCGACCCTCCTTGTTATCTCCTCAAAAAATTCAATCAATTTAGTCAGACACTACCTTCCCTTAACAAATCCATGCTGACTTTCCTCGATTAATCCGTGACTTTCTAAATGAAGATTTATCCTGTCCTTCAGAATTTTTCCAATAATTTTCCCACCACCGAGGTTAGGCTGACTGTCCTGTAATTACCCCTTTCTCCCTTTTTAATCAACGGTACCACATTTGCAGTCCTCGTGTCCTCTAGCACCACACCGGTAGCCAGAGAGGATTGGAAATGATGGTCAGAGCCTCTGCTATTTCCTCTTTTGCTTCTCTTAACAGCATACATTTCATCCAGGTCTCAGGATTTATCTACTTTCAAAGCTGCTAAACCCCTTAATATTCCTCTCTCACTATGTTTATTTCATCTAATATTTCACACTCATTGTCCCCAATTACAATGTCCACATTGTACCTCTCTTTTGTGAAAACAGACACAAAGTATTAATGAACCATACCAAGCCTTCCCCCTCCACACAGGTTTGCTTTATGGTCCCTAATAGGCCCTTTTGTTATCCTCTTGCTCTTAATGTATTTATAAAACATCTCTGGGTTTTCCTTGCCATTATTTTTTCATGTCCTTTCTTTGCTTTCCTAATTTCCTTTTTAATTTCACCCCTGCACTTTCTACACTCCTCTAGGGGTTCTGCAGTATTGTGCGCTCGGTATCTGTCATAAGGTTGTCTTGATTTCTTTATCCTACCCTATATGCCCCTTATATTTTTGAGAGTGACTTACCCAAGTCTGAAACTAGGGTCTTAAACTTAAATAAAGCCAATTACATAGGTTTGAAGGGCAAGTTGGCCAAGGTAGATTGGAAAAATAGATTAAAAGGTATAGCAGTCAATAAGCAGTGGCTAGTATTTAAATATATAATTCTCAACAAAAATACATTCCATTGAGAAACAAAGGTCTAAGGGAAAAATGATCCGAGCGCACAATACTGCAGAACCCCTAGGGGTATAGAAAGTGCAGGGGGGAAATTAGGAAAGGAAATTAGGAAAGCAAAGAGAGGACATGGAAAAATAAAGGCAAGGAAAACCCAAAGATGTTTTATAAATACATTAAGAGCAAGAGGATAACAAAAGGGCTTGTTAGGGACCATAAAGCAAACCTGTGTGGAGGAGGAAGGCTTGGTGGCTAACTAAAGAAGTTAAATATAGCATTGGATTGAAAGAATGTTGCCAAGAATAAATGATAAGCCTGAGGATTGAGAGTTTCAGAAATCAGCAAAGGATGCCCAAAAAATTGATAAAAAAGGGAAAAAAGGGAAACAAGAGAAAACTAGTCAGAAATATGAAAACAGATTGTAAGGTCTTCTACAAGTATGCAAAAGTGGAATAGAAAAAATAAACATTGGTCTCTTAGAGGCTGAGACAGGAGAATTTTTATTTTTTATTATTCGTTCATGGGATGTGGGTGTCACTGGCAAGGCCAGCATTTATTGCCCATCCCTAATTGCCCTTGAGAAGATGGCGGTGAGCCATCTTCTTGAAATGCTGCAGTCCGTGTGTTGACGGAAGTCCCACATTATTATTGAATTATTATGGGGAATAAGGAAATGACAGAAACATTAAACAAATATTTTGTATCAGTAGAAGACGTACAAAACATACCTACAATGGTGGGGAACCTAAGGTCTAATGAGGGTGAGGAATGGGACTAAAAGCTGACAAATCACTGGACCCAACGGCCTACATCCTCGGGTTCTAAAAGAGATGGCTGCAGAGATAGTCGAGGCATTGGTTTTGATCTTCCAAAATTCCCTAGATTCTAGAACGATCCCAGTGGATTGGAAATGTAACACCGCTATTCAAGAAATGAGGGAGAGAGAAAACAGGGAACAGGCCAGTTAGCCTAATAGCAGTCGTCTGAAAATACTGGAATCCATTGTTAAGGAAGTGGTATCAGGGCACTTAGAAAATCATAATATGATTAGGCAGAGTCAACATGGTTTTATGAAAGGGAAATCGTGTTTGACAAATTTATTAGAGTTTTTTGAGGATGTAACTAGCAGGGCAGATAAAGGGGAATCAGTGAATGTAGTATATTTGAATTTCTAAAAGGCATTCGATAAGGTGCCACATAAAAGGCTATTGCACAAGATGAGGGCTCATGGGATTGGAGGTAATGTATTCGCATGGATAGACGATTAGTTAACGGACAGAAAGCAGAGTAGGGAAACATAGAAAATAGGTGCAGGAGTAGGCCATTCGGCCCTTCTAGCCTGCACTGCCATTCAATGAGTTCATGGCTGAACATGCAACTTCAGTACCCCATTCCTGCTTTCTCGCCATACCCCTTGATCCCCCTAGTAGTAAGGACTTCATCTAACTCCTTTTTGAATATATTTAGTGAATTGGCCTCAACAACTTTCTGTGGTAGAGAATTCCACAGGTTCACCACTCTCTGGGTGAAGAAGTTTCTCCTCATCTCGGTCCTAAATGGCTTACCCCTTATCCTTCGACTGTGTCCCCTGGTTCTGGACTTCCCCAACATTGGGAACATTCTTCCTGCATCTAACTTGTCTAAACCCATCAGAATTTTAAAAGTTTCTATGAGGTCCCCTCTCATTCTTCTGAACTCCAGTGAATACAAGCCCAGTTGATCCAGTCTTTCTTGATAGGTCAGTCCTGCCATCCCGGGAATCAGTCTGGTGAACCTTCGCTGCACTCCCTCAATAGCAAGAATGTCCTTCCTTAGGTTAGGAGACCAAAACTGTACACAATACTCCAGGTGTGGCCTCACCAAGGCCCTGTCCAACTGTAGCAACACCTCCCTGCCCCTGTACTCAAATCCCCTCGCTATGAAGGCCAACATTACATTTGCTTTCTTAACCGCCTGCTGTACCTGCATGCCAACCTTCAATGACTGATGTACCATGACACCCAGGTCTCGTTGCATCTCCCCTTTTCCTAATCTGTCACCATTCAGATAATAGTTTGTCTCTGTTTTTAACCACCAAAGTGGATAACCTCACATTTATCCACATTATACTTTATCTGCCAAGCATTTGCCCACTCACCTAACCCATCCAAGTCGCTCTGCAGCCTCATAGCATCCTCCTCGCAGCTCACACTGCCACCCAACTTAGTGTCATCCGCAAATTTGGAGATAAACAGGTCCTTTGCAGGTTGGCAGGCAGTCGAGGAGGCGGGAGCTCGGAGCAGCGCGAGTCCGGGGTCGGCGAGAGGCCTATAAAGGCCAGCGGGAGTCGAGCAGTCAGTCGAGGAGGCGGGAGCTCGGAGCAGCGCGAGTCCGGGGTCGGCGAGAGGCCTATAAAGGCCAGCGGGAGTCGAGCAGTCAGTCGAGGAGGCGGGAGCTCGGAGCAGCGCGAGTCCGGGGTCGGCGAGAGGCCTATAAAGGCCAGCGGGAGTCGAGCAGTCAGTCGAGGAGGCGGGAGCTCGGAGCAGCGCGAGTCCGGGGTCGGCGAGAGGCCTATAAAGGCCAGCGGGAGTCGAGCAGTCAGTCGAGGAGGCGGGAGCTCGGAGCAGCGCGAGTCCGGGGTCGGCGAGAGGCCTATAAAGGCCAGCGGGAGTCGAGCAGTCAGTCGAGGAGGCGGGAGCTCGGAGCAGCGCGAGTCCGGGGTTGGCGAGAGGCGTACCGGTGCAGCTACAGGGAGAAGGCAAAAAAACAAAGGTGACGTCACAGCCTAGGGGGTAAGTGATTGGCTGGTGATTGGTGAGTAGTTTTTCTTTTTCTTCTTATATTGGTCAGTAACTTTTAACATTGTTATTACCAGTTTAAGTGTATCTAAGGGTTAAGTCATGGCAGGAGAGCTCGGTCGGGTGTTATGCTCCTCCTGTACCATGTGGGAACTCAGGGACGCTTCCGGTGTCCCTGACGACTACGTGTGTGAGAAGTGTATCCGCCTCCAGCTCCTGACGGTCCGCGTTGCGGAATTGGAGCTGAGGGTGGATTCACTCTGGAGCATCCACGATGCTGAGAATGACGTGAGTATCACGTGTAGTGAGTTGGTCTTACCGCAGGGAAAGGGTCCACAGCCAGATAGGGAATGGAAGACCAACAGGAAGAGTAGAGCAAGGAAGGTAGTGCAGGGGTCCCCTGCGGTCATCCCCCTGCAAAACAGATACACCGCTTTGGGTACTGTTGAGGGGAATGACTCATCAGGGGAGGGCAGCAGCAGTCAAGTTCATGGCACCGTGGCTGGCTCTGCTGCACAGGAGGGCAAGAAAAAGAGTGGGAGAGCGATAGTGATAGGGGATTCAATTGTGAGGGGAATAGATAGGCGTTTCTGCGGCCGCAACCGAGACTCCAGGATGGTATGTTGCCTCCCTGGTGCAAGGGTCAAGGATGTCTCGGAGCGGGTGCAGGACATTCTGAAATGGGAGGGAGAACAGCCAGTTGTCGTGGTGCACATTGGTACCAACGACATAGGCAAAAAAAGGGATGAGGTCCTACGAAACGAATTTAAGGAGCTAGGAGCTAAATTAAAAAGTAGGACCTCAAAAGTAGTAATCTCGGGATTGCTACCAGTGCCACGTGATAGTCAGAGTAGGAATCGCAGGATAGCGCAGATGAATACGTGGCTTGAGCAGTGGTGCAGCAGGGAGGGATTCAAATTCCTGGGGCATTGGGACCGGTTCTGGGGGAGGTGGGACCAGTACAAACCGGACGGTCTGCACCTGGGCAGGACTGGAACCAATGTCCTAGGGGGAGTGTTTGCTAGTGCTGTTGGGGAGGATTTAAACTAATATGGCAGGGGGATGGGAACCAATGCAGGGAGACAGAGGGAAACAAAAAGGAGCCAAAAGCAAAAGACAGAAAGGAGATGAGGAAAAGTGTAGGGCAGAGAAACCCAAGGCAAAGAACAAAAAGGGCCACTGTACAGCAAAATTCTAAAAGGACAAAGGGTGTTAATAAAACAAGCCTGAAGGCTTTGTGTCTTAATGCAAGGAGTATCCGCAATAAGGTGGATGAATTAATTGTGCAAATAGATGTTAACAAATATGATGTGATTGGGATTACGGAGACGTGGCTCCAGGATGATCAGGGCTGGGAACTCAACATTCAGGGGTATTCAACATTCAGGAAGGATAGAATAAAAGGAAAAGGAGGTGGGGTAGCATTGCTGGTTAAAGAGGAGATTAATGCAATAGTTAGGAAAGACATTAGCTTGGATGATGTGGAATCTATATGGGTAGAGCTGCAGAACACCAAAGGGCAAAAAACGTTAGTAGGAGTTGTGTACAGACCTCCAAACAGTAGTAGGGATGTTGGGGAGGGCATCAAACAGGAAATTAGGGGTGCATGCAATAAAGGTGTAGCAGTTATAATGGGTGACTTTAATATGCACATAGATTGGGCTAGCCAAACTGGAAGCAATACGGTGGAGGAGGATTTCCTGGAGTGCATAAGGGATGGTTTTCTAGACCAATATGTTGAGGAACCAACTAGGGGGGAGGCCATCTTAGACTGGGTGTTGTGTAATGAGAGAGGATTAATTAGCAATCTCATTGTGCGAGGCCCCTTGGGGAAGAGTGACCATAATATGGTGGAATTCTGCATTAGGATGGAGAATGAAACAGTAATTTCAGAGACCATGGTCCAGAACTTAAAGAAGGGTAACTTTGAAGGTATGAGGCGTGAATTGGCTAGGATAGATTGGCGAATGATACTTAGGGGGTTGACTGTGGATGGGCAATGGCAGACATTTAGAGACCGCATGGATGAAGTACAACAATTGTACATTCCTGTCTGGCGTAAAAATAAAAAGGGGAAGGTGGCTCAACCGTGGCTATCTAGGGAAATCAGGGATAGTATTAAAGCCAAGGAAGTGGCATACAAATTGGCCAGAAATAGCAGCGAACCTGGGGACTGGGAGAAATTTAGAACTCAGCAGAGGAGGACAAAGGGTTTGATTAGGACAGGGAAAATGGAGTACGAGAAGAAGCTTGCAGGGAACATTAAGGCGGATTGCAAAAGTTTCTATAGGTATGTAAAGAGAAAAAGGTTGGTGAAGACAAACGTAGGTCCCCTGCAGTCAGAATCAGGGGAAGTCATAACGGGGAACAAAGAAATGGCGGATCAATTGAACAAGTACTTTGGTTCGGTATTCACTAAGGAGGATACAAACAACCTTCCGGATATAAAAGGGGTCAGAGGGTCTAGTAAGGAAGAGGAACTGAGGGAAATCTTTATTAGTCGGGAAATTGTGTTGGGGAAATTGATGGGATTGAAGGCAGATAAATCCCCAGGGCCTGATGGCCTGCATCCTAGAGTACTTAAGGAGGTGGCCTTGGAAATAGCGGATGCATTGACAGTCATTTTCCAACATTCCATTGACTCTGGATCAGTTCCTATGGAGTGGAGGGTAGCCAATGTAACCCCACTTTTTAAAAAAGGAGGGAGAGAGAAAACAGGGAATTATAGACCGGTCAGCCTGACCTCAGTAGTGGGTAAAATGATGGAATCAATTATTAAGGATGTCATAGCAGTGCATCTGGAAAATGGTGACATGATAGGTCGAAGTCAGCATGGATTTGTGAAAGGGAAATCATGCTTGACAAATCTTCTGGAATTTTTTGAGGATGTTTCCAGTAAAGTGGACAAAGGAGAACCAGTTGATGTGGTATATTTGGACTTTCAGAAGGCTTTCGACAAGGTCCCACACAAGAGATTAATGTGCAAAGTTAAAGCACATGGGATTGGGGGTAGTGTGCTGACGTGGATTGAGAACTGGTTGTCAGACAGGAAGCAAAGAGTAGGAGTAAACGGGTACTTTTCAGAATGGCAGGCAGTGACTAGTGGAGTGCCGCAAGGTTCTGTGCTGGGGCCCCAGCTGTTTACATTGTACATTAATGATTTAGACGAGGGGATTAAATGCAGTATCTCCAAATTTGCGGATGATACTAAGTTGGGTGGCAGTGTGAGCTGCGAGGAGGATGCTATTAGGCTGCAGAGTGACTTGGATAGGTTAGGTGAGTGGGCAAATGCATGGCAGATGAAGTATAATGTGGATAAATGTGAGGTTATCCACTTTGGTGGTAAAAACAGAGAGACAGACTATTATCTGAATGGTGACAGATTAGGAAAAGGGAAGGTGCAACGAGACCTGGGTGTCATGGTACATCAGTCATTGAAGGTTGGCATGCAGGTACAGCAGGCGGTTAAGAAAGCAAATGGCATGTTGGCCTTCATAGCGAGGGGATTTGAATACAGGGGCAGGGAGGTGTTGCTACAGTTGTACAGGGCCTTGGTGAGGCCACACCTGGAGTATTGTGTACAGTTTTGGTCTCCTAACTTGAGGAAGGACATTCTTGCTATTGAGGGAGTGCAGCGAAGGTTCACCAGACTGATTCCCGGGATGGCGGGACTGACCTATCAAGAAAGATTGGAGCAATTGGGCTTGTATTCACTGGAGTTCAGAAGAATGAGAGGGGACCTCATAGAAACGTTTAAAATTCTGACGGGTTTAGACAGGTTAGATGCAGAAAGAATGTTCCCAATGTTGGGGAAGTCCAGAACCAGGGGTCACAGTCTGAGGATAAGGGGTAAGCCATTTAGGACCGAGATGAGGAGAAACTTCTTCACCCAGAGAGTGGTGAACCTGTGGAATTCTCTACCACAGAAAGTAGTTGAGGCCAATTCACTAAATATATTCAAAAGGGAGTTAGATGAAGTCCTTACTACTCGGGGGATCAAGGGTTATGGCGAGAAAGCAGGAAGGGGGTACTGAAGTTTCATGTTCAGCCATGAACTCATTGAATGGCGGTGCAGGCTAGAAGGGCTGAATGGCCTGCTCCTGCACCTATTTTCTATGTTTCTATGTTTCTATGTAACTACTGGGGTGCTGCAAAGATCAGTGCTGGGGCCTCAGCTATTTACAATCTATATTAATGACCTAGATATATAGATAGATGATGTGAGTGGGCAGTAAGGTGGAAGATGGAGTATAATGCAGGGAAATGTGAGGTTGTTCACTTTAGTAGGAAGAATAGAAAACCATAATATCTTTTAAATGGTGAGAAACTTTTAAATGTTGGTGTTCAGAGAGATTTGGGTATTCAGAGAGATTTAGGTGTCCTCGTGCAAGAAACACTGAAAGCTAGCATGCAGGTACAGCAAGCAATAAAGGCAAATGGCACGTTGTCCTTTATTGCAAGGGATGGAGTATAAGAGTAAGGAAGTCTTGCTACAATTGTACAGGGTCTTGGTGAGTCCACACCTGGAGTACTGTGCACAGTTTTGGTCTCCTTATCTAACGAAGGATATACTTGCCTTGGAGGCGGTGCAACAAAGGTTCATGATTGATTCCTGGGATGAGATGGCTTTCTTATGATGAGAGAGTGTGTAGAATGGGCTTATACGCTCTGGAGTTTAGAAGAATGAGAGGTGATCTCATTGAAACATACAAGATTCTGAAGGGGATTGATAGCATAGATGCTGAGTGGTTGTTTCCCCTGGATGGAACTAGGCCCAAGGGAAAGGCCATTTAAGACGGAGATGAGGAGGAATTTCTTCACTCAGAGGGTTGTGAATCTTTGGAATTCCCTGCTCCCGAGGGCTGTGGATGCTGAGTCTCTGAGTATATTCAAGGCTCAGATATATAGATTTTTGGTCTCTAGGGGAATCAAAGGATATGGAGATCAGAGAGAAAGTGGTGTTGAGGTCAATGATCTTATTGAATGGCAGAGCAGGCTCAAGGGGCTGTGTGGCCTATTCCTGCTCCTATTCCTTATGTTCTTAAATTGACATCCAAGGAGCTCTAGATTTATTAGTCCCATTCTTTTTCTTGAGGGTTCGTATGTTCCCTCACTATCTCCCTCCTTGAATGCCTCTCACTGCTCGGACGCTGATTTACCTTCAAGTTCCTGTTTCCAGTCCACTTTGGCTCAATCACATCTCGGCTTTTCCCAAAATTAACTTTTCCCCAATTGAGAACCTTTATTACTGGTCTATCTTAGTCCTTTTCCATAACTACCCTAAATCTAGCTAAATTATGATCACCAGCACGAAGATGTTGTCCCACTGATACCCCTTCCACCTGCCCAAACTTCATTCCCCAAAACTAAGTCCAGAACTGCGCCCTCTCTTGTTGGGCTTGCTACGTCCTGCCTAAAAAAGTTCTCCTGAATGCATTTTAAGAATTCTACTCCCTCTATACCTTTCACAGTTTATATTAGGGTAGTTGAAATCCCCTAGTATTATTGCCCTATTATTTTTTTTGCTTCGCAGAAATTTGTCTACATATTTGCTCTTCTATCTCCCTCTGACTGTTTGGGGGTCTATAGTACAACCCCAGCAGTGTACTTGCCCCTTTTTTGTTCTTCAGTTCATCCCACATGGCCTCATTTGATGACCTCTCTAACATATCGTCCCTCCTCACAGCTGTAATTGTTACTTTACTCAATATTGCGACCCCCCAACCTCCTTTTTTAATCCCCCTCTCTATCTCATCTTAAAACGCTGTAACCAAGAATGTTGAGCTGCCATTCCTGCAGTTCTTTTAGCCATGTCTCACTAATAGCTACAATATCATAATCACATGTGTCCATCAGTGCCCTCGTCTATCTGCCATCATTCCCTAGACTCCATGCACTGACATTGAAGTGTTTCTGAAGAGGGCTGTCTTATGATTAGAGATTGTGTAGAATGGGCCGAAACACTCTGGAGTTTAGAAGAATGAGAGGTGATCTCACCGAAACATACCGACACTGGCGTTTAGCACTGCCAAACTCCCTTGTTGTCTATTTTCTAGCCTTTGTTTCTTCTGCCTTCCAAACATTAGCAAAATCTCTGGTGAGGATATTGGTCCCGGTCCTGTTGAGGGGCAACACGCCCGACACGTACAGGTCCCACCTCCTCCAGAAATGGTCCCAAAGCTTCCCTCCTGCACCATCTCTCCAGCCTTGCATTCATCTGCTCTATCTTCCTATTTCTGTACTCACTAGTACGTGGCACCAGGAGTAATCAAGAGATTATGACCTTTGAGGTCCTGCTTTTAATCACTTTCCTAGCTCCCTAAAATCTGCCTGCAGCTGAGCAACCCGTGGTGCATGGACTTGGCGCTGGTTGTACTCCCCAGAGCAAACATCGGGCTCACCAGTATCCAGAACTGAAAACCGGTTAGCAAGTCAGGGGACTCCTGCCCCACCTGCCTGGTCCTCCTTGTCTGTCTGGCGGTCACCCATTCCCTCCTATGCCTGCACACACTTAAGCTGCAGGGTGAACACTCCCTGAAACGTGCTATCCACAAAATTCTCAGCCACACTGATGCACTGTGGTGAGGGTTTCTGAACCTTCCACACTTTCAGGCAGTGAGTTCCATACCCCCACCACCTTCTGGGTGAAGAAATTTCCCCTCAAATCGCTTCTAAACCTCCCCCAAAATTACTTTAACCCTATACACCATAGTTGTTGACGCCTGTGCTGAAGGAAACAGGTCCTTCCTATCCGCTCTATCTAGGCCCCTCAAAATTTTAAAGACCTCATTAAGGTCTCCCCACATACTCCTCTATTTCAAAGAAAACAAACCCAGCCTAATTAAGAGGGTTGGTGGGCAGGAGGAGGTTGCAGAGATAGGGAGGGGCGAGACCCTGGAGAGATTTGAACAAGAGGATGACAATTTTAAAGGCTGATGCCACCAGCCATCTCGCCCAGCACAGAATGTGACGCAGTACCAACAGGAAGGATGTTACTTTAACTACTACAAATGCATAATAAGGGGAAATCAATCACTGTACATTTAACTAACAGCAACATGGAAAGAGGGAATTGAATGACCTTTAAATACCTAAGTCCACTTGGCACTAAAGGAACTCCAGGGACCCAAAATACTGACAAATGTTAAACTGTTTTGTTAAGAAATTGCGATCTAACTTTTTAAAAATAAATAGTTTAATAGAGATTCACACTGACTCACCTGACTGGCCGACTCATGATCCAACCCTCAAGCACCACGACTGGTTGCAGAACATTTTGCTCCCTGGGCCCTCCGGCTTCTGAGCTCTCTTCCTGTTAGTTCCCAGGGCAATCAATCACCACTCGCCAACATTATGCTGCCAGATTAAGTTGAGGGGCTCAGAGAAAGAAAGAAATTGAGGCCATGAATCTGAGTTAAGAAATAAAATTGGAGAAGCATGATTAAATGAACGAAGAGAGGCAATATAAACTAAAGGGTATAATCCTAAAGGGGGTGCATGAACAGTGAGACCTGCGGGTATATGTGCACAAATCTCTGAAGGTGACAAGATTGGTTGAGAAAGCAATTAAAAAAGCTTACGGGATCCTGGGCATCAGAGTACAAAAGCAAGGAGGTTATGATGAACCTTTATAAAACACTGGTTCGGCCTCAACTGGAGTATTGTATCCAATTCTGGGCACTGCACATTAGAATGTGAAGGTTTTAGTGGGTGCAGAAAAGATTTACAAGAATGATTCACGAGATGAGGGATATCAGTTACGTGGGTAGACTAAAGAAACTGGAGCTGTTCTCCTTGGAGCAGAAAAGGTTAAGAGGAGATTGGATAGAGGTGTTCAAAATCATGAGGGGTCAGGCTAGGGTAGAGAAACTGAGGAGGAGAGCTTTAAGGTGAGTGGCAAATGAACCAAAGGCGATGCAAGAAAAACTTTTGTACGCAGCGAGTGGTTAGGATCTGGAATGCACGGCCTGAAAGGGTGGTGGAGGCAGACTCAATCACAGCTTCCAAAAAGGAATCTGAAAGAAAAACATTTGCAAACTCGGGGGAAAGGGTGGAAGTGTGGGACCAGTTGGGAGCTGGCACGGGCTCGACGGGCCAAATGGGCTTCTTCCATTATCTGATTGGGTGAGCAGAACTACTCTGTTCCCTGACTCAATCTAAAGCCTTCCTGATTGTGACCACCTCTTTTAAACCTGCCCTGCACCTTCACTGCTCCAAGGAGAACCACTCCAGATGCTGCAGCCATCATCTTATTGAGTAGCGGAGCAGGCTCCAGGGACCAAATGGCCTATTCCGGCTCCTATTTCTTATATATTCATGTCACTGGTCACCATCCTGTACCTGAGGGCCTCCCTGCACCTGAGGGCCTCCCTGCACTAAGATGGCCGCCACGCATGCTCCCTGCCCTGCAGCGGGACAAACTATGACGTCAAGAAACGCCTCGTCCCTCTCGCTCCCCGCGCTGCCAAAGATGGGGGCCGCACTCCCCCCGACAAACCGCCATCTCACTCTCCACCCACCAGTAACCAAGGCCCGTCGCCGCCCGAAGCTATCCTGCAACCGCCACCCACCGACGACCCAAACCTCGCCGCCCGCGGCGTCAGTGAGTGTGTGAGGCCGCACGGAGCCTGGGCCGCCCCTACCCCGCGGTGTCAGTGAGAGATAGCCCGCACAGAGCCTGGGCCTGGCCGCTCCTACCGCCGCCCCCCGCGGAGTCACTGAGTGAGAAAGTCCGCGCGGCAATCTCCACAACGGCTCTCCGAACATCCGGGCCGCGAGCGGAGCCCGCCGGCTAACCGCTCTCTCGCGCGCCGCCGCCACTCAGCCCGCAGCCAATGGCGAGGTCGCACGGGGCATCAGCCCACCCAGCGGCCGCTGCTCTGCGCCAATCAGCGGCGGGGCGTGGGGCTACTGTACCAATCAGTGGGTGACCAATACAGGGCGCGCTCTTCCTGAGGGGGCAGGGTCACTGCGCCTGTTTAAAGGGGGCAGGGGCTTCTCTTCTGAGGCAGTCCCTCGGAGTCGAGGATGACTTGCTTCCACATTAAAAATGAATTCTCAGGTGACTGAAGAGTCCAATGCGTGACTTACAGTCTCTTTCACAGGTGGGAACAGATGGTGGTTGAAGGAACGGGTGTCACTGTCGCCTCTTGGCTTCAGCTTGCTCCCGGCGAAGAGACTCGAGGTGCTTAGCGCCTTCCCGGATGCTTTTCCTCCACTTAGGCCAGGGATTCCCAGGTGTCACTGGGGATGTTGCACTTGTTCTGCGTCGGCACACATTCAGAGACTGAACTCCAAGTCATAGTCAACATCTTCACTGAGGCGTAAGAAAGCATCGGCCTGACACTAAACATCCGTTAGACAAAGGTCCTCCACCAAGCTGACCCCACAACACACCACTGCTCTCCCAGTCATCAAGATCTACGGTGGACCATTGCCTAAACCTCGGAGCCTATTATTAGCAAGGGCAGACATCGACGACGAGATTCAACACCGCCTCCAGTGCATCAGCGCAGCCTTCGGGCGCCTGAGGAAAAGAGTGTTCGAAGATCATGCCCTCAAATCTGCCACCAAGCTCATAGTCTACAGGGCCAGTGATACCTGAGACGTGGACCATATACAGTAGACAGCTCAAATCGCTGGAGAATTACCACCAACGATGTCTCCACAAGATCCTACAAATCCCCTGGGAGGACAGACGCACTGACGTTAGCGTCCTCGATCAGGCCAACATCCCCAGCATCGAAGCACTGATTACACTTGACCAGCTCTGCTGGGCGGGCCACATCGTTCGCATGCCTGACAAGACTCCCAAAGCAAGCGCTCTACTCGGAACTCCTACATGGCAAGCGAGCCCCAGGTGGGACACCCTCAAAGCCTCCATGATAAAATGGAACATCCCCACCAACACCTGGGAGTCTCTGGCCAAAGACCATCCTAAGTGGAGGCAGTGCATCCGGGACGGTGCTGAGTACTTCGAGTCTCTTCACCTAGAGCATGCAGAAAACAAACTCGGGCAGCGGAAAGAACGTGCGGCAAACCAGTCCCACCCACCCATTCCTTCAACGATTGTCTGTCCCACCTGTGACAGAGACTGTAATACCCATATTAGACTGTTCCGTCATCTAAGAACTCACTTTTAGAGTGGAAGCAAATCTTTCTCGATTTCGAGGGACTGCCTATGATGATGATGATGATGATGATGCACTTGTTCAAGGAGGCTTTGAGGGTGTCACTGCCTGTTTTTAAAGAGGCAGTGTCCCTGGGATGGTTTAAAGGGGCAGTGTCTCTGAGACTCACAAAGGTGCAGTGTCCCTGTGCCTGCTTAAATGGGCAGTGTCTCTGTACATGTTTAAAGGGGAAGTGTATCTGCGTTTGTTTAAATTTGCAGTGTCTCTGTGCCTGTTTAAAGGGAGAGGGGGTGAAATTTTGCTACTTTGTATCTCCCATTAACACTCCCAGCTGGTGAAATGGGTACAAATGAGTTTGCGACTGGGCGCGGTGAGAACAGCGCTTTCCGCTAAATTTGCCGGGAGTTTTGCAGCGACGGTAAGACGTTGCACCCCGCTCTGCTGTGCTCAGTGAGGCTGACGTCATCACCATGCACAGTGCCCCGGACCAAAAATTGTCCCTCGCCCCCTGGTCCTGCGCCTGGCACTGATGACGATAGCAGCCGTGTTTCAGTCGGATGTCGGCTGGTGGAGCGCTACTTACAGGCCCCAGCATCTGGTTTACTTTTAGTTGGCCAATAATGCTTCTTTCTTAGTTTCACATAGTCTCTGTGCCTGTTTAAAGGGACAGTTTCTTTGGATTCTCTTATTAATTCAAACCGGTATGCCCCGCTTTGTGATTTGGAGAACACGACAGGCAGTGAGGTCAGCACCAGTGATACCGAACCTCAATCCTAATATCAGCATCTTGAAAAAGGTAAGAGGAAGGTTGAAAAGTCCAAGAGGACATTGTTTGAACAGCCAGAGCAAGAGCAAGAGGCAATGGGCAATCCTCATTGGGGACTCCACCATCAGGCACACAGACAGCAGCCTATGTAGAGGTAAGGCTCTGTCAAGAGCAGTCTTCTGTTTTCCAGAGACCAAGGTAACTGATCTCCAGCACCGTGTGGAAGAACTAATGAAAGGTGAGTGCCAAGATATTTAGTAGGTTTACATATTGGAACTAATGATATCATGGATAGAAGTCCATTTGTGATGCAGGATTCCTACAAAAGCCTCATAAATGTCCTTCAGCAAAGGGGTGCAAGGGTAGTAGTCTCCGGGCTATGAGGGGGGAAAGGGGTACTGAGGTGAATGATCAGCCATGATCTTATTGAATGGTGGTGCAGGCTCGAAGGGCCGAATGGCCTACTCCTGCACTTATTTTCTATGTTTCTACGTTGCCAGTCATGTCCAGATCGATGGAGAGAAATAGCCAAAACCTTGGGATTCAACATCTGGCTTCAGGACCTCTGCAAAAAGAAGCAGCTTCACTTCATCAATAATTGGGAGGTTTTCGCTGGACAAGGTAAGTTGTTTAGGAGAGACAACCTCCATCTTAACTTCTTGGGAGCTAAAAGGTTGGCAGAGGGTGCTGAATTATCTCAGAGTTCAGCAAGGGGATAGTGTAGATAAGTTCAAAGCTAGCCTTACTACATGTGAAAATTACATAGAAGCAAAGCATGACGTTGAATCAGTTAGGAAGCAAACAAGAATTAATAACTAAGAAATAGATGGGAGACCTTTAAATTGCCTTTATGTAAATGCAAGGAGTGTTGGAAGCAAATTGTTAGAATTGTAATCCTGTGCTGTGTTGGAGAATTTAGATGTATTGTGTATTTCTGAGACATGACTAGATGACAATGATGGCAGACATTCACCTAAAGGTCTACAATGGTTTGAGAAAGGATAGTGTAGGTCAAAGGGGAGCTGGGGTTGCTATTTCAATCAGTGAGAATCGAACAGCTTGAGAGATTTGATATTGCCTCATTAGGCACAGCTGAAGTGATCTGGGTTCAAGTGGACCAAGCTGACGGGCAGGGATTAATTATCGGTAATTGCCTGTATTTTTAATTGCTCACTGCACTCTGGAATGGTTCCTACAGATTGGAAGGAGACTAATGTAGTCCCCATTTTTAAAAAAGGAGACAATGCAGACCCGGGTAGCTATAGGCCCATCAGTTTGACATCAGTAATAGGTAAAACTCCGGACCCCATGAAGTCTCATGGCTTCAGGTCAAGCATGGATAAGGAAATATCCTGCTGATTACCACCTACCGCCCTCCCTCAGCTGATGAATCAGTACTCCTCCATGTTGAACACCACGTGGAAGAGGCACTGAGAGTAGCAAGGTCACAGAATGTACTCTGGGTGAGGGACTTCAATGTCCATCATCGAGTGGCTCGGTAGCACCACTGCTGGCCGAGTCCTGAAGGACATAACTGCTCGACTGGGCCTGCAGCAGATGGTGAGAACCAACTCGAGAGGAAAAACCTACTTGATGTCGTCCTTACCAATCTACTTGTTGCAGATGCATCTGTCCATGACAGCACTGGTAGCAGCGACCACTGCAGAGTCATTGTGGAGATGAAGTCCCATCTTGATACGGAGGACACCCTCCATTGTGTTGTGTGGCACTACCACCGTGCTAAATGGGATAGATGCAAAGCATATCTAGCAGTTCAAAACTGGGCATCCATGAGGCGCTGTGGGCCATCAGCAGCAGCAGAATTGTATTCCATTACAATCTGTAACCTCAAGGCCTGGCATATCCCTCACTCTACCATTACTATCAAGCCTGGGGACCAACCCTGGTTCAATGAAGAGTGTAGAAGAGCATGCCAGGAACAGCACCAGGCACACCTGAAAATAAGGTGCCAACCTGGGGAAACTGCAACACAGGACTACATGCATGCTAAAAAGCAGAAGCAGCATACTATAGACAAGGCTAAGCAATCCCATAACCATCGGATCAGATAAAAGCTCTAGTCCTGCCACATCCAGTCGTGAATGGTGGTGGTCCATTAAACAGTTAATGGGAGGAGGAGGCTCCATGAATATCCCCATCCTCAATGATGGCGGAGCCTAGCAAATAAGTGCAAAAGAAAAAAGGCTGAAGTGTTTACAACCATCTTCAGCCAGAAGTGTCAAGTGATCCATATCGGCTTCCTCCTGAGGTCCCCACCATCACAGAAGCCAGTCTTCAGCCAATTCGATTCACCACGATATTAAGAAAGGCTGAATGCACTGATATAGCAAAGGTTATGGGCCCCGACAACATCCCTTCTGTTGTGTTGAATACGTGCTCCAGAACGAGCTGCAACTCTAGCCAAGCTGTTCCAGTACAGCTACAACACTGGCATTTACCCAACATATAGAAAACTGCTCAGGTATGTCTGGTCCACAAAAAGCAGGACAAATCCAATCCAGCCAATTACCGCCCCATCAGTTTACTCTCAATCATCATCAAAGTAATGGAAGGTGTCAACAGTTCTATCAAGCAGCACTTACTCAGCAACAACCTGCTCACTGATACCCAGTTTGGGTTCTGCCAAGACCACTCAGTTCCAGACCTCATTACAGCCTTGGTCCAAACATGGACAAAAGAGCTGAATTCCAAAGGTGAGGTGAGAGTGACTGCCCTCTCGACATCAAGGCATTTGACCGAGTGTGGCATCAAGGAGCCCTAGTAAAACTGAAGTCAATGGGAATCAGGGGAAACATTTTTCACTGGCTGGAGTCATACCTAGCACAAAGGAAGATGGTTGTGGTGGTTGGAGGTCAATCATCACAGCCCCAGGACATCGCTGCAGGAGTTCCTCAGGGCAGTGTCCTAGGCCCAACCATCATCAGTTGTTTCATCAATGACCTTCCTTCCATCATAAGGTCAGAAGTGGGGATGTTTGCTGATGACTGCACAGTGTTCAGTTCCATTCGCAACTCCTCAGATAATGGAGCAGTCCATGCCTGCATACAGCAAGACCTGGACAACATTCAGGCTTGGGCTGATAAGTGGCAAATAAAATTTGTGCCACACAAGTGCCAGGCAATGACTATCTCCAACAAGCGAGAGTCTAACCACCGCCACTTAACATTCAATGGCATTACCCTCGCCGAATCCTCTACCATTAACATCCTGGGGGTCACCATTGACCAGAAACTTAACTGGATCAGCCACATAAATACTGTGACAACAAGAGCAGGTCAGAGGCTGGGTATTCTGCAGTGAGTGTCTCACCTCCTGACTCCCCAAAGCCTCTCCATCATCTACAAGGCATAAGTCAGGAGTGTGATGGAATTCTCTCCACTTGCCTGGATGAATGAAGCTCAACACCATCCAGGACAAAGCAGCCCACTTGATCGACACCCCATCCACCACTTTAAACATCCACTCCCTCCACCACCGCGCAACGTGGCTGCAGTGTGTACCATCTACAAGATACACTGCAGCAACTCGCCAAGGCTTCTTCAGCAGCACCGCCCAAACCCGCGAACTGTACCACCTAGAAGGACAAGGGCAGCAAGCACGTGGGAACACCACCACCTCCACGTTCCCCTCCAAGTCATACACCATCCTGATTTGGAAGTATATTGCCATTCCTTGATTGTCGCTGGGTCAAATTCCTGGAACTCCCTCCCTAACAGCACTGTGGGAGTACCTTCACCACACGGACTGCAGCGGTTCATGAAGGTGGCTTACCACCATCTTCTCAAGGGCAATTAGTGATGGGCAATAAATGCTGGCCTTGCCAGTGACACCCACATCCCATGATCGAATAAAAAACTCGCAGCCCAGCAATGTGTTCAGCACAGAATGATCCCACACAAATCTATTCCCCACTAACACTTTCCACATTCATTCACTAGAAACAGCCCAGTGCCCGCGAGTAACTGCAGCTCTGTGTCTGACTTCAGTTAAACACACAACTCAAAACATTGCAAAGAGAAAACAAACCCCATTATAGTTCAACAGTCTATTCATGAGCAGTGAACCCTTCACCCCAACTCCTCATTCACCCCTACTCTCCAACCCCCTCACCCCAACTCCTCTCTCGTCTTCCATTGACTTGAATGGATCGTATACTGACAATTGATATGTCAGAATTTGAAAGATATTTACAAATGCATCGAGGGGCTTTTAGAGTTTGGATCTTTCTTTATTCTGTCCACTCGAGGAGTTAGATAAACAATTTTCTCCTGTGAATAAAAAGCTGGAGTACTGGGCCATGATGTGTTTACTTGTTCATCTTATTGTCTCTAAATATTTAATCTTGTGGTTTCAGACACAAGATAATCAAGCTCATAATAGATTGTCTTTTACTGATGTTATTAACAGCACTGCAAAATACAGACAGTATAGTTACCTGATCTGGAGAACGGGGATAATACAGTGAATTCAGAGCTCTCTGCTCCCCAGGTCTGTTCTAACAAGCTGCGGCTACACTGGTGATATTTATGTTTACTACATTCATGATCTAACCCTGCTCAAACCATAACCAGGATATCTGTGCATTGTTCTGACTGTGACCACATGGCTGTGTCTCTATCATACACAGACACCGTTTCCTTGTTTTACATCTCCATACACAGACCGTCTCTTTACACATTACACATCACCCAGTCCAGGATGGCCAGCTCTCTAGTTGGCTCTTGATATATTGGTCTAGAAAACCATCCCTTATACACTCCAGGGAATCCTCCTCCACCATATTGCTACCAGTTTGGTTAGCCCAATCTATATGTAGATTAAAGTCACCCATGATAACTGCTGTATCTTTATTGCACACATCCCTAATTTCCTGTTTGATGCCATCCCCAACCTCACTATTACGTTTGGTGGTCCATACACAACTCCCACTAGCGTTTTCTGCCCTTTGGTGTTCCACAGCTCTACCCATTATAGATTCCAAATCATCCAAGCTAATGTCCTTCCTTATTCTATTGCATTAATCTACTCTTTAACCAGCAACGCTACCCCACGAGAGTCGGCGGCAGTTGGTGAGGTGCGAGTCCGGGGTCGGAGGCCTATAAAAGGCCCAGCGGCAGCGAGAGGCAGTGGCAGTTGGTGAGGCGTGAGTCTGGGGTCGGAGGCCTATAAGAGGCCCATAAGAGGCACAGCGGCAGCGAGAGGCGTACTTGTGCAGCTACAGGGAGAAGGCAAAAAAGAAGTAGAAAGAAACAGAAAGGTGATGTCACAGCCAAGGGGGTAAGTGATTGGCTGGTGATTGGTGAGTAGTTTTTCTTTCTTCTCTTCTATAACAGTAAGTAAACTTTAGCATTGTTGTTGCCTATCTAAGGGTTAAATCATGACAGAACAGCTCGACCATGTGTTATGCTCCTCCTGTACCATGTGGGAACTCAGGGACGACTCCAGTGTTCCTGACAACTACGTGTGCGGGAAGTGTGTCTGCCTCCAGCTCCTGACGGACCGCGTTGCGGAGTTGGAGCTGAGGGTGGATTTACTCTGGAGCATCCACGATGCTGAGAATGACGTGAGTAGCACATGTAGCGAGTTGGTCTTACCGCGGGTGAAGGGTCCACAGCCAGATAGGGAATGGAAGACCAGCAGGAAGAACAGTGCAAGGAAGGTAGTGCAGGGGTCCCCTGTGGTCATCCCCCTGCAAAACAGATACACTGCTTTGAGTACTGTTGAGGGGGATGACTCATCAGGGGAGGGCAGCAGCAGCCAAATTCATGGCATCGTGGCTGGCTCTGTTGAACAGGAGGGGAGGAAGAAGAGTGGGAGAGCGATAGTGATAGGGGATTCAATTGTAAGGGGAAAAGATAGGCGTTTCTGCGGCCGCAACCGAGACTCCAGGATGGTATGTTGCCTCCCTGGTGCAAGGGTCAAGGATGTCACTGAGCGGGTGCAGGACATTCGAAAAAAGGAGGGAGAACAGCCAGTTGTCATGGTGCACATTGGTACCAACGACATAGGTAAAAAAAAAGGGATGAGGTCCTACGAAACGAATTTAAGGAGCTAGGAGCTAAATTAAAAAGTAGGACCTCAAAAGTAGTAATCTCGGGTTTGCTACCAGTGCCACGTGCTAGTCAGAATAGGAATCGCAGGATAGCACAGATGAATACATGGCTTGAGCAGTGGTGCAGCAGGGAGGGATTCAAATTCCTGGGGCATTGGAACCGGTTCTGGGGGAGGTGGGACCAGTACAAAGCAGACGGTCTGCACCTGGGCAGGACCGGAACCAATGTCCTAGGGGGAGTGTTTGCTAGTGCTGTTGGGGAGGAGTTAAACTAATATGGCAGGGGGATGGGAATCAATGCAGGGAGACAGAGGGAAACAAAAAGGAGACAAAAGCAAAAGACAGAAAGGAGATGAGGAAACGTGGAAGGCAGAGAAACACAAGACAAAAAACAAAAAGGGCCACTGCACAGCAAAATTCTAAAAGGAAAAAGGGTGTTAAAAAAACAAGCCTGAAGGCTTTGTGTCTTAATGCAAGGAGTATCCGTAATAAGGTGGATGAATTAACTGTGCAAATAGATGTTAACAAATATGATGTGATTGGGATTACGGAGACGTGGTTCCACGATGATCAGGGCTGGGAACTCAACATCCAGGGGTATTCAACATTCAGGAAGGATAGAATAAAAGGAAAAGGAGGTGGGGTAGCATTGCTGGTTAAAAAAGAGATTAATGCAATAGTTAGAATGGACATTAGCTTGGATGATGTGGAATCTATATGGGTAGAACTGCAGAACACCAAAGGGCAAAAAACGTTAGTGGGAGTTGTGTACAGACCTCCAAACAGTAGTGGTAATGTTGGGGAGGGCATCAAACAGGAAATTAGGGGTGCATGCAATAAGGGTGCAGCAGTTATAATGGGTGACTTTAATATGCACATAGATTGGGCTAACCAAACTGGAAGCAAGACGGTGGAGGAGAATTTCCTGGAGTGCATAAGGGATGGTTTTCTAGACCAATATGTCGAGGAACCAACGAGAGGGGAGGCCATCTTAGACTGGGTGTTGTGTAATGAGAGAGAATTAATTAGCAATACCGTTGTGCGAGGCCCCTTGGGGAAGAGTGACCATAATATGGTGGAATTCTGCATTAGGATGGAGATTGAAACAGTTAATTCAGAGACCATGGTCCAGAACTTAAAGAAGGGTAACTTTGAAGGTATGAGGTGTGAATTAGCAAGGATTGATTGGCGAATGATACTTAAGGGGTTGACTGTGGATGGGCAATGGCAGACATTTAGAGACCGCATGGATGAAGTACAACAATTGTACATTCCTGTCTGTCGTAAAAATAAAAAAGGGAAGGTGGATCAACTGTGGCTATCAAGGGAAATCAGGGATAGTATTAAAGCCAAGGAAGTGGCATTCAAATTCGCCAGAAATAGCAGTGAACCCGGAGACTGGGAGAAATTTAGAACTCAGCAGAGGAGAACAAAGGGTTTGATTCGGGCAGGGAAAATGAAGTACGAGAAGAAGCTTGCAGGGAACATTAAGACGGATTGCAAAAGTTTCTATAGATATGTAAAGAGAAAAAGGTCCCCTGCAGTCAGAATCAGGGGAAGTCATAACGGGGAACAAAGAAATGGTGGACCAATTGAACAAGTACTTTGGTTCGGTATTCACTAAGGAGGACACTAACAACCTTCCGGATATAAGAGGGGGTCAGAGGGTCTAGTAAGGAGGAGGAAGTGAGGGAAATCCTTATTAGTCGGGAAATTGTGTTGGGGAAATTAATGAGATTGAAAGCTGATAAATCCCCAGGGCCTGATGGACTGCATCCCAGAGTACTTAAGGAGGTGGCCTTGGAAATAGCGGATGCATTGACAGTCATTTTCCAACATTCCATTGACTCTGGATCAGTTCCTATCGAGTGGAGGGTAGCCAATGTAACCCTACTTTTTAAAAAAAGGAGGGAGAGAGGAAACAGGGAATTATAGACCGGTAAGCCTGACATCGGTAGTGGGTAAGATGATGGAATCAATTATTAAGGATGTCATAGTAGCGCATTTGGAAAGAGGTGACATGATAGGTCCAAGTCAACATGGATTTGTGAAAGGGAAATCATGCTTGACAAATTTTCGAGAATTTTTTGAGGACAAGGGAGAACCAGTTGATGTGGTATATTTGGACTTTCAGAAGGCTTTCGACAAGGTCCCACACAAAAGATTAATGTGCAAAGTTAAAGCACATGGGATTGGGGGTAGTGTGATGACATGGATTGAGAACTGGTTGTCAGACAGGAAGCAAAGAGTAGGAGTAAATGGGTACTTTTCAGAATGGCAGGCGGTGACTAGTGGGGTACCGCAAGGTTCTGTGCTGGGACCCCAGCTGTTTACACTGTACATTAATGATTTAGACGAGGGGATTAAATGTAGGAGCTCCAAATTTGCGGATGACACTAAGTTAGGTGGCAGTGTGAGCTGCGAGGAGGATGCTATGAGGCTGCAGAGCGACTTGGATAGGTTAGGTGAGTGGGCAAATGCATGGCAGATGAAGTATAATTTGGATAAATGTGAGGTTATCCACTTTGGTGGTAAAAACAGAGAGACAGACTATTATCTGAATGGTGACAGATTAGGAAAAGGGGAGGTGCAACAAGACCTGGGTGTCATGGTACATAAGTCATTGAAGGTTGGCATGCAGGTACAGCAGGCGGTTAAGAAAGCAAATGGCATGTTGGCCTTCATAGCGAGGGGATTTGAGTACAGGGGCAGGGAGGTGTTGCTACAGGGCATTGGTGAGGCCACACCTGGAGTATTGTGTACAGTTTTGGTCTCCTAACCTGAGGAAGGACATTCTTGCTATTGAGGGAGTGCAGCGAAGGTTCACCAGACTGATTCCCGGGATGGCAGGACTGACCTATCAAGAAAGACTGGATCAACTGGGCTTGTATTCACTGGAGTTCAGAAGAATGATAGGGGACCTCATAGAAACGTTTAAAATTCTGATGGGTTTAGACAGGTTAGATGCAGGAAAAATGTTTCCAATGTTGGGGAAGTCCAGAACCAGGGGTCACAGTCTAAGGAGAAGGGGTAAACCATTTAGGATCGAGATGAGGAGGAACTTCTTCACCCAGAGAGTGGTGAACCTGTGGAATTCTCTACCACAGAAAGTTGTTGAGGCCAATTCACTAAATATATTCAAAAAAGAGTTAGATGTAGTCCTTACTACTAAGGGGATCAAGGGGTATGGTGAGAAAGCAGGAATGGGGTACTGAAGTTGCATGTTCAACCATGAACTCATTGAATGGCGCTGCAGGCTAGAAAGGCCGATTGGCATACTCCAGCACCTATTTTCTATGTTTCTACCTCCTTTTCCTTTCTGTCTATCCTTCCTCAATATTGAATACCCCTGGATGTTGAGTTCCCAGCCTTGGTCACCCTGGAGCCTCGTCTCCGTAATTCCAATTACATCATATCCGTTAACAGCCAGCTGCGCAGTTAATTCAGCCACCTTATTACGAATGCTCCTCACATTGAGACACAGAGCCTTCAGGCTTGTTTTTTTTAAAAACACTCTTTGTCCTTTTAGAATTATGTTGTAATGTGGCCCTTTTTGATTTTTGCCGTTGATTTCTCTGCCCTCCACTTTTCCTTATCTCCTTTCTACCTTTTGGTTCTGCCCCCATTTTACTCCCCTCTGTCTTCCTGCATAGATTGCCATCCCTCTAACTTATTAGTTTAAACCCTCCCCAACAGCCCGAGCAAACACTCCCCCTAGGACATTAGTCCCGGTCCTGCCCAGGTGCAGACCGTCCGGTTTGCACTGGTCCCACCTCCCCCAGAACCAGTTCCAATGTCCCAGGAATTTGAATCACTCCCTCTTGCACCATTCCTCAAGCCACGTATTCATCTTAACTATCCTGTAATTCCTACTCTGACGAGCACGTGGCACCGGTAGCAATCCTGAGATTACTACCTTCGAGGTCCTACTTTTAAAATTTAACTCCTAGCTCCCTAAATTCAGCTTGTAGGACCTCATCCCGTTTTTTACCTATATCGTTGGTACCTATATGCACCACGACAACTGGCTGTTCACCCTCCCCCTCCAGAATGCCCTGCAGCCGCTCCAAGACATCTTTGACCCTTGCACCAGGGAGGCAACATACCATCCTGGAGTCTCGATTGTGGCCGCAGAAACACCTATCTATTCCCCTACCACTATAGCTCTCCTACTCTTTTTCTTGCCCTCCTGTGCAGCATAGCCACCCATGGTGCCATGAACTTGGCTGCTGCTGCCTTCCCCTGATGAGCCCCCCAACAGTACCCAAAACGGTATATCTGTTTTGGAGGGGGATGACCGCAGGGGATCCCTGCACTACCTACCTTCCTTCCACTGCTCTTCCAGCTGGTCACCCATTTCCTATCTGCCTGTGTAACCTTTACCTGCGGTGTGACTAACTCACTCAACATGCTATTCATGACATCCTCAGCATCGCGGATGCTCCAGAGTGAATCCATGTGCAGCTCCAGCGCCGCAATGCGGTCTGTCAGGAGCTGCAGCTGGACATACTTCCTGCACACATCGTAGTCAGGGACACTGGAAGCGTCCCTGATTTCCCATACAGCAAAGGAGGAGCATGGCAAAGATAATCATGTTTGACAAATTTGCTGGAGTTCTTTGAGGATGTAACGAGCAGGGTGGATAAGGGAGAATCAGTGGATGTGGTGTATTTAGATTTCCAGAAGGCATTCGATAAGGTGCCACATAAAAAGTTACTGCACAAGATAAAAGCTCACGGGGTTGGGGGTAATATAATTAGCATGGATAGAGGATTGGCAAACAGTGACTCGTGGTGTTCTGCAGGGATCGGTGCTGGGTCAACTATTTACAATCTATATTAATGACTTGGATGAAGGGACAGAGTGTAATGTAGCCAAGTTTGCTGATGATACAAAGATGGGTGGGAAAGCAAATTGTGAGGAGGACACAAAAAATCTGCAAAGTGATCTAGACAGGCTAAGTGAGTGGGCAAAAATTTGGCAGCTGGAGTATAAAGTAGGAAAATGTGAGGTTATCCACTTTGGCAGAAATAATAGAAAAGCAATTATAATTTAAACTGAGAAAAATTGCAAAGTGCTGCAGTACAGAGACCTGGGAGTCCTTATGCATGAAACACAAAAAGTTAGTATGCAGGTAGAGCAAGTAATCAGGAAGGCAAATGGAATGTTGGCCTTTATTTCAAGAGGGATAGAGTATAAAAGCAGAGAAGTCCTGCTACAACTATACAGGGTATTGGTGAGGCCACACCTGGAGCACTCTGTACAGTTTTGGTCTCCGTATTTAAGGAAGGGTATACTTGCATTGAAGGCTATTCAGAGAAGGTTAACTAGGTCGATTCCAGAGATGAGGGGGCGGACTTATGATGATAGGTTGAGTAGGTTGGGCCTATACACATTGGAGTTCAGAAGAATGAGAGGTGATCTTATTGAAACTTATAAGATAGTAAGGGGCTTGACAAGGTGGATGCAGAGAGGATATTTACATTTATAGGGGAAACTAAAACTAGGGGACATAGTCTGAGAATAAGGGGCTGCCCATTTAAAACTGAGATGTGGAGAAATTTCTTCTCTGAGGGTTGTAAATCTGTGGAATTCTCTGAACCAGAGACCTATGGAGGCTGGGTCATTGAATATATTTAAGGCGGAGATAGACAGATTTTTGAGCAATAAGGGAGTAAAAGATTATGGGGGGCGGGCAGGGAAGTGGAGCTGAGCCCAAGATCAGATCAGCCATGATCATATTGAATGGTGGAGCAGACTCCAGGGGCCAAATGGCCTACTCCTGCTTATGTTTCTTTTGGAAGATCCCTCACCGCCCTGACATTGCCTTTTTGAGGGACTGTGGCCTGGTATGGCTGTGTTAGAGAAATAGGGGCCACGTGCCAGGGAGAGACCATAGAGAGAAAGGAGGAAAGGTAGAGAGGGACAGATGGGTAGAAAGTGGATGACTGTCAAAGAGAGCTGGCTGATCAGAAAAAGGAACAAAAAACAAAGGAAGAGACACACAGATAGAGAGGGAGAAGGGGGCAGAGGTGTCGAGGAGAGGTGACAGGAGAGATGGAAAACACAGAAACAGAAATAGCCAGATCTTATTCCTTGCACATTTTGGCACTCTATAAATTACAGACTGTTTCTATTGTGGCATCAATGAGGTTCAAAGTACTCGGTTACATCACGTCGAGCTCTCTTTATATAATGGGGGTGGAGATCTGCACTTCACCACAGAATCAGTCACAGACTATTTCATAACCAGGTATAGCTTCTGTTTTCCATTTCTGGCAGATAACCAAAGAGGAACCATTTTTAGCAATTGATCCAACACAATGCTGATGTCGATGGCAGAATGGATAATTCGTGATGTCCAGCTGTGTCCTCTGGTCACTGGGCGGACTGACCCTGGGTTTTTACCCATACACGTGCTGTGTCCTCTGGTCACTGGGCAGACTGACCCCTGGGTTGTACCTGTAAACCTGCTGTGTCCTCTGGTCACTAGGCGGACTGACCCTGGGTTTGTACCTGTACACCAGCTGTGTCCTCTGGCTACTGGGCGGACTGACCCCTGGGTTGTACCTGTAAATCTGCTGTGTCCTCTGGTCACTGGGCGGACTGACCCTGGGTTTGTACCTGTAAACCTGCTGTGTCCTCTGGTCACTGGGCGGACTGACCCTGGGTTTGTACCTGTAAACCTGCTGTGTCCTCTGGCCACTGGGCGGACTGACCCCTGGGTTGTATCTGTACACCTGCAGTTTGGCTTTACCTATCCTGTTACTTACTGTCATCATAAGATAATAAATAGGAACAGGAGTAGGCCCTTTGACCCCTTGAGCCTTCAATGAGATCATGGCTGATCTTCTACCTCAACTTCATTTTCCTGCACTATCCCCATATCCCTCGATTCCCTTAATATCCAAAAATATATTGATGTCTGTCTTGAATATACATAACTTCTGAACATCCACAGCCCTCAGAGAGAATTCCAAAGATTCACCACCTTCTGAGCAAAGAAATTTCTCCTCATCTCAGTCCTAAATTGCTGACCCCTTGTTCTGAGACTAAGACACCTGGTTCTAGACTCCCTAGCCTGGGGAAACATCCTTCCTGCAATTATCCTATCAAACCCTGTAAGAATTTTGCTGGTTTCAATGCAATCACCTCTCATTCTTCTAAACTGTAGAGAATGTAGGCCTAGTCTACTCAATCTCTGATAGGACAATCACCCCCATCCCCCAGAAACAGTCTGATGAACCTTCATTGCACCCCTTCTATGGTAAGTATATCCGTCTTTCGGTAAAGAGATCAAAACTGTACACAATACTCCAGGTGTGGTCTCACCAGGGCCCTATATAACTGCAGTAAGAAGCCTTTCCTCTTATACTTTAATCATCTTGTAATAAAGGCCAACATACAATTTGCTCTCTTAATTGATTGCTTGTTAATTGATGTTAAATTTGTGATTTTTGTACCCAGGTCCCTCTCCTTTTAAAAAATACTCTGCTTTTTTATTTTTCCTACCAAACTGGATATCTTCATATTTCTCCACTATATTCCATTTGTCATGTTCTTGCCCATTAACTTAGCCTGTCGATATCCCCTTGAAGCCTCTTTGTACCCTCCTCACAAATTGTATTCCCACCTAGCTTTGTATCATTAGCAAATGTAGATATACAGGTTGTACTCTCCAGTCTGGGTCTCTTTCGTCTGGAAACATCCTTGGTCCAGCATCAGTCCCGGCATGGGTGGTGGTTCTGTCTCTCTCTCGGCTCCGTGGCTGAGCTCTCTCCCTGTCTCGCAGCTTCTCTCCCCTCCCCGCCATTTCTCTCCCCATGCATGCACAGAACATGTCCGGGTCGCTGTCAGCAGCTGACCTCCCGAGTACTGGAAAATGCTCTGATCCGGCACCGGTCAGGTCCCAAGGATGCCGGACCAGAGACGTCCAACTGTATAACATTTGGCCCCCTCATCCAAATCACTGATATATATTGTGAATAGCTGAGGCCCAAGCACCATCCTTGGAGTACCCGACCAGTTACAGCCTGCCAACCTGAAAATGAACCGTTTATTCCTACTCTGTTTTCTGTCTATTAACCAATCCTCAATCCATGCTAGTATATTAACCCCCAATCCCTTGAGTCCTAATTTTGTTCAATAACCTCGTGTGACACCTTATCGAATGCCTTCTGAATATCTAAATACACCACATCCACTGATTCCTCCTTAAATATTCTGCTAGTTACAACCTCAAAAAAGTCTCAACAGATTTGTCAAACATAATTTCCCTTTCATAAAGCAGTGTTGACTCTGTCCAATCTTATTATTTTTCTCTGAGTGCCTGTTACCACATCCTTATAATAGAATTGAGCATTTTCCCTACTACTGAGGTCAGGCTAACTGCTCTGTAGTTCCCTGTTTTCTTTCTCCCTCCTTTCTTAAATAGTCCAGTTACATTTGCCACCTTCCAAACCACGGGAACCATTGTAGAATCTATGGAATTTTGGAAGGTGATAACCAATGCATCCACTATTTCTATAGCTAATTTTTTCAATACCCTCGGATGTGGGCCATCAGGTCCAAATGATTTATTGGCTTTCAGTCTCATTATTTTCTCCAGTACCATTTTTCTTTACTAATACTAATTTCTTTCAGTTCTTCATTCTCACTGGACCCTGGGTTCTCCAGTAGTGCTGGCAAATTTTTTGTGCTTTCTTCCATTAAGACAGACACAAAGTATGCATTTAATTTCTCTGCCATTTCCTTGTTCCCCATTATAATTTCTCCTGTCTCAGCCTGTAGGGGACCCACATTTACTTTTGCTAATATTTTCCTTTTCACATACCTATAGAAGCTTTTGCAGTCTGTTATTTTGTCTCTCGATAGTTTACTCTCATATTCTAGTTTCCGTTTCTTTATCAATTTCTTGGTCCTCCTTTGCTGAATTCTAAAATCTTCCCAGGCTTACTGCTCTTTTTGGCAACATTATAAGCATCTTCCTTTCATTTAATACTATATTTAACTTCTCTTGTTGGCCACAGTTGGATAACTATTCCTGTGGGGTTTTTGTACCTTAAATGAATGTATGTTTGTTGTAAATTATAACTTAATTCTTTAAATGCTAGCCATTCCTTTTCTACCATCATACCTTTTGATATAGTTTCCCAATCTACTTAGCCAACTCTCCCCTCATACCTACACAGTTTCCTTTGTTTAACTAAATCACTTTCAAATTTAATGCAAAATTTTATCATGTTATGGCTACTCTTCCCCAAGGGCCACTTTCCTACATTATTAATTAACCCTTTCTTATTGCACACTACTAGATCAAAAATAGCCTGTTCTCTCATTGGTTCCTCAAAATACTGATCTAGAAAACCATCTTGTATACCTTCCATTAATTCGTCCTCCACACTATTACTGCAAATTTGGTTTGCACAGTCTATATGCAGATTAAAGTCCCCCATAATTATTATATTACCTTTGTTACATGCACCTCTAATTTCCTGATTTATACAGTGCCTTACATTACCACTATGGTTTGGGGGCCTATAAACAACTCCCACCAATGTTTTCTGCCCTTGCTGTTTCTAAGCCACACCCAAACTGATCCTATTTCTTGATTTTCCGAGCTAAGACAGTATTCTTTATCCCATCCTTTATTATTAGGGCTACCACTTCTCCTTTTCAATTTTGCTATCTCTTCTAAAAGTTATGTATCCCGGAATATTTAGTTCTCAACCGTGGTCACTTTGCAACCACAGCTCCATAATGGTTATCAGATTAAACCTATTAATTTCTATCTGCGCTATTAATTCATCTATTTTCTTGCGAATACTTCATGCGCTCAGATATCGTGCCTTTAGCTTTGGCTTTTTTCTATTTTTCCTTAGTCAGTAATGCCCGATTACCTTTGTTACTCTCTCTATCCCTTCCTCACCCACTCTGCTTATTTTTACCCAAAACTCTGCTCTAGAGCCTTGACATGTCTCTTGTTGCTTTTTCTCTCTATCTAAACCGTGCTGTACTTTCCTGGATCTCGCCACCCAGCCTTCAATAGTTTAAAGCCCTGTTTACTGCCCTAGTTATTCGATTCGCCAGGACACTGGTTCCTGCCCAGCTCAAGTGGAACCCATGGCAAGGGAACAGCTCCCTCTTTGCCCAGTGCTGGTGCCAGTGCCTGTAAAGAAAAACCCCTGCCTCCCACACCACTCTTTGAGCCATGCATTTACTGTTCTAATCTGCTTATCCCTGTAACAATTGGTGTGGGGCTCAGGTAACAATCCAGAGATTATTACCTTTGAGGTTCAGCTTTTTCATTTGAATCCCAACACCTCCATCTCTTTCAGCAGAACCTCATTCCTAGTACTACCGAGGTCATTGGTTCCTACATGGTCCACAACAACTGGAACCTCCCCTTTCCATTCCATGTTCTGCCTCTGATCTGCCCCAGGGAGGGGGCAGTGTGTGATGTCCCTGTGAGATGCAGTATTTTCAGTGTGTGACCCCGAGCTGCTTCAGGCTGGGGACAGTGTGTGATGTCCCTGTGGGATGCAGTATTTTCAGTGTCTGACCCTGAGCTGCCCCAGGGAGGGGGCACTGAGTGATGTCCCTGTGGGGTGCAGTATTTTCAGTGTCTGACCCTGAGCTGCCCCAGGGAGGGGGCACTGAGTGATGTCCCTGTGGGGTGCAGTATTTTCAGTGTCTGACCCTGAGCTGCCCCAGGGAGGGGGCACTGAGTGATGTCCCTGTGGGGTGCAGTATTTTCAGTGCCTGACCCTGAGCTGCCCTTATTCCTCCTGCTCTAGGGGGCAGTCACGCTCCTCTCAGTTGGAGTTAATAGGAGGGACCGCATCATCTACTGGATACCGGCGGTATTTCAAGGCACATCACGTCCGGCTCCCTCCCAGAGAAATCCAAAATCAACCTGCAGATTCAATTCATTTTATTATCAATTGTTAACAACATTTAGCTCCATTTGATGCAGCTTTCAGTATTTGAAGAATCCCTTTAAAGAGTTAAGTATGGATGTAAACACAAATTAGAATTATTTTTATCTGACCCTTTTCCCGTTGATTAATTGGTCAAATATCCAGAATATTAAACTCCAGTCCAGTTAGAGGGGGAAATCACTATCAGCAGAAAGAAACCCCAACTGTCAGAATGGACACGATTCAGTCTAGGGTAACAGCAGAATCCAAACCCTGCAGTCACTTGTGAACTCGCTGATGTCTTACCAGGTTGGATGACCGAGCGTATCCCTTCCCACACACGGAGCAGGTGAACGGCCTTTCCCCAGTGTGAACTCGCTGGTGTATCAGCAGCTGGGATGACTCAGTGAATCCCTTCCCACACTCAGAGCAGGTGAACGGCTTCTCCCTAGTGTGAACTCGCTGGTGTGTCAGCAGATGGGATGACCGAGCGAATCCCTCCCCACACACTGAGCAGGTGACCGGCCTTTTCCCAGAGTGAACTCGCTGGTGAGTTAGAAGATTGGATGAACAAGTGAATTCCTCCCCACATTCAGAGCAGGTGAACAGCCTGTTCCCAGTGTGAACTCGCTGGTGAGTTAGAAGCTTGGAATAACAAGTGAATCCCTCCCCACACACGGTGCAAGTGTACGGCCTCTCCCCGGTGTGAATTCGCTGGTGTCCCATCAGGTGGCTTGACTGAGTGAATCGATCCCCACACACGGAGCAGATGAACAGCCTCTTCGCAGTGTGACTGCGCCGATGTTTTTCCAGCTCTGACGGGTAATTAAATCTCTTCCCACAGTCCCCACATTCCCACATTCCCACGGTTTCTCCATGGTGCGGGTGTCCATGTGTCTCTGCAGGTTGGATGATCAGTTGAAGCCTCGTCCACACACAACACGTGTACAGTTTCTCCCCGCTGTGAATGGTGTGATGTTTTTTCAGGCTGTGTAACTGGTTAAAGCTCTTTCAACAGGCAGTGCACTGGAACACTCTCACTCAGGTGTGTGTGGGTCTCGGTGCTTTTCCACTCACAGTGATGTTTGAAATCTTTTCCCACAGACAGAACAGGCAAACATTTCTCCTTCCACAGTCAAAGGCCGATGACATTCAGGTCCGGAGGAATCGTGTTATTCTGTCAGATCTTGACGTGCTGTTTGGTTTGATTTTCCCATCTGCAAATCCTGCCCTTCTTATACCCTGCAAAAGGAGTTTACAAAAATCATTACTGCAAGTACCAGACACAAATTCAGAACAGACAATTCTAGATTCCATGGAACATTCTTTCCTCTTTCATTCCTCCAAAGCTGTAAATCCCTGTCCCATACACTCTCTGTCCTCCCTGTCCTGAAATTCAAACACATCGCACGTCTGAAAACAACATGTCCTCCACTCCCAGTTTTCACCATCTACTTTGTCTAGGTTCAGTTCTACACTCACTGGTTCCCCTAACTTCCCCTGAAGGTACGGACTCTAGCTGAGTTTAGTTCTACACTCACTGGTTCCCCTCTCCTCCCCTGAAGGTGCTGACCCTGGGGACCCTGTCGCCCCACCCACACTTTGCTCCTCTGCAAAGATGGCCATACATGCACTCTACGCCTCGATGAATCGTGATGGTGACGCACAAACCTGCAGCTTTCCTTTTGTTAATAATAATTTTTATTTATATAGCAGCTTTAACATAGTACAACGTCCCAAGGCGCTTCACAACAGTGTCACAAGACCAGTTCGTCTAACATCTGTCGCAGGACATTTGGAAAAGCATAATTCAGTCAAGCAGAGTCAGCATGGCTTTGCTCCTGCTACGGCTCCAGTTTCCGGATACACTCTATGTTTATAGATTCTGTCCCTTCCCGTCACGCTTTGGTTTTCGTTTCCCCCAATGCTACCCTGTTCTATTGCCTTCACCTTGTCCTTTAAGCTTTTAGGTTTCTGCTCACCTGAACCCTGCCCCCGCCGTGCCCTGCCCCCACCCCCTCCCCCCGACTGATTAGTTAAAGCTCTCTCTGCAGCCCCAGTTATTCGGTTCGCCAGGACCCTAGCCCCAGCATATTCCAAGTGGAGTCCGTCCCGAATATAATATGGGAAAATGTGAGGTTGTCAACTTTGGCAGAAAAAATAAAAAAGCAAATTATTATTTAAATGGAGAAAAATTTCAAAGTGCTGCAGTGCAGAGGGACCTGGGGGTACTTGTGCATGAAACACAAAAAGTTAGTATGCAGGTACAGCAAGTAATCAGGAAGGCAAATGGAATGTTGACCTTTATTGCAAGGGGGTTGAAGTATAAAAGCAGAGAAGTCCTGCTACAACTGTACAGGGTATTGGTGAGGTCACACCTAGAGTATTGCATACAGTTTTAACCTCTGTATTTAAGGAAGGATATACTTGCATTGGAGGCAGTTCAGAGCAGGTTCACTAGGTTGATTGAGGGGGTTGATTATGAAGATAGGTTGAGTAGGTTAAGCCTATATTCATTGGAATTCAGAAGAATGAGAGGCGGTCTTATTGAAACATAAAAGATAATGAGGGGGCTCGACAAGGTAGATGCAATGAGGATATTTCCACTCATAGGGGGAAACTAGAACTAGGGGATGTAGTTTCAGAATAAGGGGTCACCCATTTAAAACTGAGATGAGAGGAATTTATTCTCTCAGGTAGTTGTAAATCTGTGGAATTCTCTGTCCCAGAGAGCTGTGGCGGCTGGGCCATTAAATATACTTAAGGTGAAAATAGACAGACTTTTGAGCATTAAGGGAATAAAGGATTATGGGGAGTGGACAGGGAAGTGGAGGTGAGGCCATGATCAGACCAGCGACGTTCTTACTAAATGGCAGAGCAGGCTCGAGGGGCCAAATGGCGTGCTCCTATTTCTTATGTTCTCATCACACAGTACCAGATCTAAGATAGCCTGCTCCCTGGTTGATTCCGCAAAGTACTGTTCAAGGAAATTATCCCGGATACACACTATGAATTCTTCCTCAAGGCTACCTTGGCCAATTTGATTTGTTCAATCAATATGAAGATTAAAATTGCCCATGATTATTCCTGTTCCTTTTTTACAAGCCTCCATTATTTCTTAATTTATACTTCATCCAATAGTGTAGCTACTGTTAGGGGGCCTATAGACTACGCCCACCAGTGAGTGTAGTATTTATTCTGTATCTGTTAGTCTCTGGTTAGCGAGTGTGGCTTTTCCTTTATACCTGTAAGTTTATGGTCTGGAAGAGAGGTTTTCACTCTGTACCTGTCAATTACTGGTAAGTGAGTGTGGGTTTCATTCTGTATCTTTCATTCTCTGGTATACAAGTGTGAATTTTACTCTGTATATAACAGTTTTTGGTGTGTGTGTGTGGATTTCACTCTACTTGTCAGTCTCTGGTATGTTAGTTTGCGATTCCTCTATTCCAGTCAGTTTCTGTTATGTGAATGCGAGCTGTATTGGAATGCGAGCTGTATTCTGTACCCATCGGTTTCTGAAATGTGAGTGCATTTTACTCTGTTCATGTCTGTTTCTACTCTGTGATTGTGGGTTTTCCTCCGGCACTGTCAATTTTTGGTATTTGAGTGTTGATTTTCTTTGTGAGTGCGGTTTTACTCTTTATTTGTCAGTGTTTGATATGTGAGTGTGGGTTGTGATCTGTATCCGTCAGTTACTGGTGTGTGTGTGTGTGGCTTTCACTCTCTACCTTTCAGTCTCTGGTATGTGTGGATTGTATCTGTAAATTTCAATCTCTGGTAGGCGAGTGTGGGTTTTACTCTCGGTCAGTTTCAGGTAATGTGGGCTTTTGTCTGTATCTGTCTGTTTCTGGTATTTGAGTGGGGCTTCATTCTGCAACTTTCAGTTTCTCGGATGTGAATGTGGGTTTTAGCGCTGTACCTGTCAGTTTCAGGAATGGGAGTGTGGGGTTTTACACTGTACCTGTCAGTTTGTGTTACATGAGTAAGTGTTCAATCAGTGCAATAACTCCCAGTTTCTGGTAAGGGAGTGCATATTTAAGTCTGTATCTATCACTCTCGAGGATGTGTGTGTGAGTTTTATTCTTTATCTGTCAGTCTCTGAGATTTGAGTGTGGTTTTTCTCTATCTCAGTTTCTGGTATATGTATTTGGGTATTATCTGTATGTATCAATCTCGGTAACATGATTGTGTATTTTTGTCTATCTTTCACTCTCTGGGATGTGAGTGCAGGTTTTATTCTTGATCTGTCACTCACTTTTTTGTGTGTGTGGATTTTACTCTACAGTGGTCATTCTCTGGGATGAGAGTGTGATCTTCACTCTATCTATTAGTCTTTGGTTTGAGTTTGGGGTTTACTCTGTATCCATCAGTCTATGGTATCTGAGTGTGGGTATTATTCTGTGAATGTCAGTCTATGGTATGTGTATGTGGGTTTTCCTCCTGTCAGTTTCTGTTATGTGAATGTGTGTTTTATTCAAGTGTGTGAATGTGGATTTCACTCTGTACCTGTCAGTCTCTTGTGTGTGAGTGTGGCACTTTTTAGCTGTACTTGTCTGTTTCTGTTATGAGTGGGGTTATATTCTATATGTCACAGTTTCTGTTATGACATTCTACCTGTCTGTCACTGGTATGTTAATGTGTGTATGTTTTCTGTACCCGTCAGTTGCTATTATATGAATGTTGATTTCATTCTGTGCCTTTAAGTGTCTGGTACAGCTGTGGTATTGTGGGTTTGACATTGAATCAGTCAGTCACTTTCAGGTGAGTGTTGATTTTGCTCTGTCACTCTCTGATATGTGTTTTATTCTGTATCTGTCCGTCTCTGAGAAGTGAGTGTGGGTTTCATTCTGTATCTATCGGTTTCTGATATTTGAGTAAGGGTTTTAATCAGTACCTGTAAGATTGTTACAGGAGTGTGGTTTTTAGTCTGTATTTGTCAGTCTCTGGAATGTGAGTGTGGGTATTACTCTGTATCTTTCAGTCTCTGGAATGTGAGTGTGGGTATTACTCTGTATCTATCAGTCTCTGGAATGTAAGTGTGGGTATTACTCTATCTATCAGTCTCTGGAATGTGAGTGTGGGTATTACTCTATCAGTCTCTGGAATGCAAAAGTGTTTTTTTTCTGTACCTGTCAGTTTCTGGTGCGTGACTGTGGAGTTCACTCTCTAACTATCTGTCTCTGGTATGTGAGTGTGAGTATTTGTCTGTAGCTGTAAGTGCCTGGTACGGGAGTGTGGGTTTCACTGTCAGTCAATCTCAGGTACTGGAAATGATTGAATGACAGATTGTGATTTTTTTTCAATGTGTCTGAGTGTATGAATCATTGTTTCTCTCAGTCTCTGGTACTGTTTGAGAGTGAGGGATTGATTATGTATCTGTTAGACTGGTGATGTGTGAGAGTGAGGGATTGATTATGTATCTGTTAGACTGGTGATGTGTGGGATTGATTATGTAATTGACAGTCTCTTGTACTGAGCTATTCTTGCTCTGTGTGAGTGTTGGATTTGGTTTCGTCTCACCTGCTGTAGGCGGATGATAGTTTGCGATTATCGATGACTGTCTCAGGAGGAGGTTTGATTCAGTCCATTACCTCAGTTTCTCTGCTCTTGTATGTTAGCTGTTGGGTTTGAGAGTCATTGTACAGACACGAGTGTGAATTGACACTGTCAGTGTCGATCTGTTCGTGTGTGTGAGTAAGGGAGTGAAATTGGATCTGCCTTTCAATGAGATATGATTGGACTTTGAAACAACACATTATTGTACTGCTTCAAGTGACTGTGGGATTCATAATATAATTCTGGGAATTTGGATCACTGTGGGACTGACAGCTTCTGCTGCCTGTGACAATATGATTGAGGTCAGTTCTGTGTCTCTGCGCTCTGAGTGATAATGTACTTACTGTGTGTGAGAAGGAGCTGCCTGCACTGTTCCTTGTGTTCCGGGTTGAGGAAAGATCAAATTTATTCTGGCTTGGTGAAGTATTTTGCTCTGAGAATAATAATAGGAAAACACTTAGTTATGATATGGACAGCCAATGGAGAGATTATACAAATAAAGTTATAATTCAAGTGTTTGTGTTTAATAAAGTAAAGTATCTGGAGAGAGGAATCTGCGATACAAACCGTGTCCTTGTCTGATCTCACTGCAGTACAGCAGCACTCAGGTGTATAGGACGGTTCTATGGTAAGTTATCAGCATCCAGACACAACCCAAACCCAGCACTGGTCCATGAATGGGACCACCCGATTGGCACAGTTCAGGTTGATCTCTCCCGCTTCCATGGGACTACCTGTAAAATTCTGAATTGCTTCCTGGAATATAACCACAGGTACCTGTACAACAATTGTTCTCAGTCTATTGAAACAGAGTTAATGGCCTGTGTCATTAACAGAATGTCACAGTTACCAGATGCTGATGTATCTGAGGGGGTGACAATGTATCGCTCGATCACCAGCAACATGGTTCTGAAGAATTCAATGCACCAAAACAAAATTACCCATTTTTGAAATGTCTCCAATCACATTCCTCTTCTGGTGCCTGCAATAGATGCACTTTGTGACACTCCTCACATCCTCATTCTCAGGCTGTGTTTCCACTATTCAATGTCCAAGAACAACAGACACGGTGAGATTGGAACTGAATCAGGAACATTCACTACTGATTTGGGGAAAGAAAGCAGCACTGATTTGAAAGAGCGAGGTGATTTACTTTCTCTGTTACCTTACACCGTACACACACAGCCCGAGAATGGGCTCCCCCTTCCCCCATCACTCCATGCTCCAAAACTAGTTCCTACTCCACTCTGCCTCTTACAGACAGCCCCCGACTGCCGCTGAACTTACCCCGACTCAAAGCCCATCTGCGGACACAGTCCCAATGTGATGAGCTGCTGTAAGGTGGCTGCTGTTTGCTCCCTTGCTCGGGCCTGGGATATCTCCGCTCCCTGATGTGTTCAACGATCATCAGCCCGGCACAGAGGAAACGGCAGCCGCTGACAGAGCTGGGGGAGGGGAGCTCGCATGGGCCCTTCCTGTCAGTTTAAACACTGTGTGCGGAGGGGAGGAGCAGCATGTATTTAGCGCATGCTCATACCATCTTTTTGTCACAAATTAAATTAGCAAAAATGGGATTGTTTCACAAGTAGCTTTTATCACTAATTAAATGGGCCACATTGAAAAAAACGATT
Source organism: Pristiophorus japonicus (assembly GCF_044704955.1). Taxonomy (NCBI): domain Eukaryota; kingdom Metazoa; phylum Chordata; class Chondrichthyes; family Pristiophoridae; genus Pristiophorus; species Pristiophorus japonicus. The sequence continues at coordinate 374,250 of NW_027254416.1, read as the reverse complement.
GTGTGAGCCTGACACTGGAGAAAGGGTGCCTAAACTGTTCTACTCGTTCCATCAGTCGCTGGTGTGTGTGTGTTTCCCGGTCAGTTTCCAATAGGCGAGTATGGGTTTTACTTGCATATTATTGCTCAGATACGTGGGTGTGGGTTTCATACTGTACCTATCAGTTCCTGCTCTGTGCATGTGGGATTTATTCTGTACCTGTCAAGTTTTGATGTGAGTGTAGGTTTTATTCTGTATCTGTCAGTTTCTGGTATCTAAGCGCATCTTTATCTGTACCTGTCAGTTTCTGTTATGTGAGTGTGTGTTTTATCATGTACCTGTCAGTTTCTGTTATGTGAGTGTGTCCTTTAACCTATATCATCAGCTTCTGGTATGTGAGTGGATATTGACCAGTATGTCAGTTTTTCGGATCGGAGTGTGCATTTTATTCTGTACCTATCAGATTCTGGTATGAGAGTATGGGGTTGAATCGGTACCCGTCAGTTTCTGATATGTGACTGTGGTTTTAATCTGTACCAGTCACTTTCTGGTATCTAAGTGTGGATTGCATTCTATACCTGTCAGTTTCTGGAATCTGGGTGTTGATTGTATTCTGTACCTGTCAGTTCCTGCTGTGTGAGTGTAGGAATTAATATGTACCTGTCAGTTTCTGGGATGTGATTGTGGGTTTTTTTCTGTACCGTCAGTTTGTAGTAGATGTGTGGGGTGTCAGTTTCTGGTATCTGAGTGTGGATTTTTACCTTTATATGTCAGTTTGTGCAATGTGAATGTGGGATTCATTCTAGATCTCTCATTCTGGGGTAAGCGAGTGTGTGTTTCCTCTGTACCTGTTAGTTTCTGGTATGAGAGTGTGGGATTTATTCTGTACCTGTCATTTTCTGGTATGAGAGAGTGGGTTTTATCCTATATTTGTGAAATTTACAGATCAGAGATGACCCCAACAGACAATAGTTTTGCACATTATATTGGACGAATGCGATTCAGAAATATTTGGAGTAGAGACGAGCTATTAGTACATTACATAAACCATATCTGTCAGTGATGCAGTGAGTGTCGGATTCATTCTGTATCTGTCAGTCTGTGGTACAGTGAGTGAGTGAGGGATTCACTCTGTATCTGTCATAAATGCAAGTGTTTGTTGTTGCTGTAGAAATGAAGATTTTCAGTTATTTACGTGGTTAACATTTACGCAGAAGAAAATGTCAGAAGCAGCCTCTTGGATAACAGTCGGGAAAGTGCTATTACTGGTGAGATCACGATTTGCTTGATGCAAACTTGGCTAATAACCCTTGAGGTGATGGAAAAGAAAGCAACATTTTGGGACGTTTGAGCGAGATTATAAAACATAATCAGCGTGAGGAGCGCCGATCAGTGAGCTGGTGCACAAGAAGCATTGAGCTCCTGTTTACTGCCCAATGCTATTTCCAAAACAATAGGGAAGAACAGTCCCTGGATCTGGGAACTTGAGGAGGCCTTTCAGCACATGGAACCTGTTAGAGAAACAGAACTCCCTCCCTAACAGCACTGTGGGAGTACCATCATCACATGGACGGCAGCCGTTGATGAAGGTGGCTCACCACCATCTTCTCCAGGGCAATTAGTGATGGACAATAAATGCTGGCCTTACCAGCGACACCCACATCCAGTGAACAAATTAAAAAAAGGCTGTGTGTGAGGAGGAGCTGGTTGCACTGTTCCTTATGTCTCAGGTGGTGGAAACTTCACATTTGTTCCAGTTCCTTCAATTCCTTGCCTGTAGGAGGAGAAGGTATCTCTGATCATTCAAGAATAAGAGAGGTAGAAAAGACTAAAGTGATGAATGTAATCGTTCAATTAGTAATCATTTTGAACATTCACAAAGGGAAGCCAGCGATACAAACAGTGTCAGTGTCTGACTCCACTGCAGTACTGCAGCACTTAGCTTCTACACACCAAGTGTGTTGGGCAGATTTACAGCAATTTACTGACATCCAGACACAACCCAACCCCTGCCCTGCTTCAGGAATGGGACGACCCGATGGAGCACGGACTTTTACACAGCTCAGATTGCTGCTCCCCTCTCCCAGGGCACTAACCGTTCAACCAAAAACAAAGAGCCACTGTTTAAAACGTGTCCTTTACATTTCTCACCCGGTGCCTGCAATAGATGCTCCTTGTATAAATCCTCAGTGTCCGGCTCTGCTTCCACCGCTCACTGTCCAATGATCATCATCATAGGCAGTCCCTCGGAATCGAGGAAGACTTGCTTCCACTCCTGAAGTGAGTTCTTTGGTTGCTGAACAGTCCAATACGAGAGCCAGAGTCCCTATCACAGATGGGGCAGATAGTCGTTGAGGGAAGTGGGGTGGGGGGGCGAGACCGGTTTGTCGCACACTCTTTCCGCTGCTTGCGTGTGATTTCTGAATGCTCTCGGTGATGAGAGTCGAGGTGCTCAGCGCCCACCTGGATGCACTTCCTTCACTTAGGGCGGTCTTGGGCCAGGGCCTCCCAGGTGTCAGTGGGGATGGCGTACTTTATCAGGGAGGCTTTGAGGATGTCCTTGTAATGTTTCCGCTGACCACCTTTGGTTCGTTTGGGGTGAAGGAGTTCCGAGTAGAGCACTTGCTTTGGGAGTCTCGGACAACAAGCACGGTGAGACTGGAACTAAAGCAGGAACGTTCACTACTGGTTTGGAGGGAGAAAGCAGCAATGATTGTAAACAGCAGATCCTTCCCATTCTGTCTCCCTTACCCGGGACACACGCTGTCCACACACAGCCCGAGAATGGCCTCTCCCTTCCCCCACTCACTCCACGCACTGAGACCAGTTCTTGATCCACTCCGCCTGTTACACACAGCCTCCGACTCTCCCTGAACTTCCCCCGGACTCAGTGCTGATCTCTGAGCCCATCTGCGGACACGCTCCCAAAGCGATGTGCTGCTGTAAGGAGGCTGCTGCTCGCTGCCTTACCCCGGGGCCGTGGTGTCTCCATTCCCGGCTGTTTAAACCATCTTCTTCCGCTCACTGAGTGAATGGCGCTCACAGAGTGAATGGCGCTCACAGGCAGGGCTGGGGGAGGGGAGGGCGCATGTGCTCTTCTGCTCACTGGAAATCGACACAGGGGGCGGGGATTCTCCACGCATGCGCAGTCAATAATCAGCAAAGTGAACGTTCCCAATTCACTTTAATCAGAGTATGAGCAAAGGAACTGGGCCTGGGGGAAAAGGACAGAGAATGTTTAAATTCCCTTTGAGATGCTCAATTTGGGATCATTCCGTGCACATTATTTTTCTATTCATGAGCCTGTCCTCACAAAGCAATCCTGCAGAAACATCAGAGGGACGGGGGAAGTAGGAGTGTTTGCTGGGACTGTGCAGGAGTTAATATGACAGAAACTGTCCCAGTTTAGTTTAATCAGAGTGAAACACTGGGTCATACCAAACGGCCCTTAGCTGTAAGATTACAGAGAGTACAACAGGCAAGTGAGGGTTAAATGTGGGACGTTGTTTCTCTCACTCTCTGACACTGTCCCGCAGTGTGGGATTAATAATGTGTCTGTCTGTGGTACAATATCAGTGAGAGACTTTAACTTCTGTCCCTCCAATGGGGACTTTCAGGATAAAAGTAGACTTCACAGGTCAGTCTTGAACTGATACTGTGCATGTTTCTGTGTCTCACCGTCCTGCCTCGATCTCGATCTCTATCTCTCTTCTCTTTCTCTCAATCTCGTACTGTTTGTGAAGGCGGGATACTGTTATTTCACGTGATGTGGACACACTTGTGAGTACAACACTGACACATAGAAACATAGAAAATAGGTGCAGGAGTAGGCCATTCGGCCCTTCCAGCCTTCACCGCCATTCAATGAGTTCATGACTGAACATGCAATTTCAGTACCCCATTCCTGCTTTCTCGCCATACCCCTTGATCCCCCTGGTAATAAGGACTACATCTAACTCCTTTTTGAATATATTTAGTGAATTGGCCTCAACAACTTTCTGTGGTAGAGAATTCCACAGGTTCACCACTCTCTGGGTGAAGAAGTTTCTCCTCATCTCGGTCTTAAATGGCTTACCCCTTATCCTTAGACTGTGACCCCTGGCTCTAGACTTCCACAACATTGGGAACATTCTTCCTGCATCTAACCTGTCTAAACCCGTCAGAATTTTAAACATTTCTATGAGATCCCTTCTCATTCTTCTGAACTCCAGTGAATACAAGCCCAGTTGATCCAGTCTTTCTTGATATGTCAGACACTGTTTCTCTCTCTGGTGCTATACATGACAGTGTGGCACTGTTACTGAGTGTAATATGGAGACACTGATGCCAAGTGTAAGACTGATAATGTGTGTGTCTCTCTCCCCCCACTGGTGTTATACATGAATGTGTGATACTAGTATTGACCCTAATATGCAGACACAGTTCGGGTGTTTAAGGCTGATACTATGCCTGTCTCTCTGCCAGCTATCTCTGGATGATGAGGATGGGATGGATAGATCACTGTTAAATGTCCCTCAGTTTAGGAGGAGAGAGAGACAGACAAAGAAAGGCTGGTGGGGCGGTGAACGCAATTTATATTTTCACGTTAATCAAACATATTTGCATATATGAAGGGGAAATAATGTTTGACAAATTTGCTAGAATTCTTTGAGGATGTAACGAGAAGGGTGGATTAAGGGGAACCAGTGGATGTGATGTATTTGGACTTCCAGAAGGCATTTAACAAGGTGCCACATAAAACATTACTGCACAAAATAAAAGTTCACGGGATTGGGGTAATATATTAGCATGGATAGAGGCTCAGCTAACTAACAGAAAACAGAGAGTTGGGATAAATGGTTCATGCTCTGGTTGGCAATCAGTAACCAGTGGCATGCCGCAGGGATCAGTGCTGGGACCCCAACTATTTATAATCTATATTAAACAACTTGGAAGAAAGGACCAAGTGTAACGTAGCCAAGTTTGCTGATGATACAAAGATGGGAGGGAAAAGTAATGTGTGAGGAGGACACAAAAAATCTGCAAAAGGACATAGACAGGAAACGTGAGTGGACAAAAATTTGGCAGATGGAGTATAATGTTGGAAATTGTGAAGTCATGCACTTTGGCAGAAAAAAAATCAAAAAGAGCAAGTTATTTTATAAATGGAGAAAAATTGCAAAGTGCTGCAGTACAGCAGGACCTGGGGGTACTTGTGCATGAAACACAAAAGGTTAGTATGCAGGTACAGCAAGTAATCAGGAAGGCCAATGGAATCTTGGCCTTTATTGCAAAGGGGAAGTCTTGCTACAGTTATACAGGGTATTGGTGAGGCCACACCTGGAATACTGCGTACAGTTTTGGTTTCCTTATTTATGAAAGGATATACTTGCTTTGGAGGCTGCTCAGAGAAGGTGCACGAGGTTGATTCCGGAGATGAGGTGGTTGACTTATGAGGAAAGGATGAGTAGGTTGAGCCTCGACTCATTGGAATTCAGAAGATTGAGAGGTGATCGTATCGAAACATATAAGATTATGAGTGGGCTTGACAAGATGGATGCAGAGAGGATGTTTCCACTGATAGGAGAGACTAGAACTCGGGGGCATAATCTTAGAATAAGGGGCCACCCATTTAAAACTGAGATGAGGAGAAATTTCTTTTCTCAGATGGTTGTAAATCTGTGGAATTTGCTGCCTCAGAGAGCTGTGAAAGTTGGGACATTGAATAAATTTAAAACAGAGATACACAGTTTCTTAACCGAGAAGGGAATAGGGGATTATGGCGAGCAGGCAGTGAAGTGGACTTGAGTCCATGATCAGATCAGCCATGATCGTATTAAATGGCGGAGCAGGCTCGAGGGGCCATATGGCCATACTTTTGCTCCTATTTCTTATGTTCTTATGTAAATTTGAGGTCATCCAAAACTTGGCACGCCATGTCCTAACTTGCACCCCATGTCCTAACTTGCACCAAGTCCTGATCACCCATCACTCCTGTGCTCGCTGACCTACATTGGCTCCCAGTTATGCAACGCCTCGATTTCAAAATTCTCATCATTGTTTTCAAATCCCTCCATGGCCTTGCCCCTCCCTATCTCTGTAATCTCTTTCAGCCTCACAATGCCACGTGATGTCTGTGTTCCTCAAAATTAGCCCTCTTGAGCATTCCTGATTAGAACTGTTCAACATCGGTGGCCGTGCCTTCAGCTGCCTGGGCCCTAAGCTCTGGAACTCCCTCCCTAAGCCTCTCTGCCTCTGGGCATTTCTTTCCCCCTTTAAGATGCCCCTTAAAGCTACTCTTTGACCAACTTTTGGTCATCTGCTGTAATTTCTTCTTATGTGGCTCGGTGTCAAACTTATTTGCTTTGTCTTATAACACTGAAGTGCCTTGGGACATTTTACTCCGTTAAAAGCGGTATATAAATAAAGTTGTTGTTGTTGATAGCAATGGGAGCTGGTACAACCGGAGCTCCCATTATTATCAATGAGAATACTAGATGTTCATTGGTGGTTCAGGCCCACGTGATCCTAGGATACGAAAACATACCTGGAAGACATGTTCCTGTACACTGCACTACGAAACTCTGACTCCGACCGCAATCCTATGTTCCTCTGAGGCCAGGCAATTTTTTAAAAAATTCTGGTTGGCTGCGTTCGCCCAAAAGAAGCCTCCAACCACAATTTTCCACCTAAAGTATTGGTTTAATTTCTCTGCCATTTCCTTATTCCCCATTATAATTTCTCAGCCTGTAGGGGACCCACATTTACTTTTTCTATTTCCCTTTCTTTATCAGTTTCTTGGTCCTCCTTTGCTGAATTCTAAAATGTTCCCAATCCCCAGGCTTACTGCTCTTTTTGGCAACATTATAAGCTTCTTCCTTTGATCTAAAACTATCTTTAACTTAACTTGTTAGCCACGGTTGGAGCACCTGTGGGGGTTTTGTAATTAGGTATGTAATTATTGTAAATTATGTATTAATTCTTTAAAGCGAGCCATTGCTAATCTGGCTCGATACCTTTTAATGTAGTTTCCTAATCTATCTTAGCCAACTCAACCCTCATACCTTGTTTAAATTTAAGACCCCAGTTTCGGATTTAACAAAATCACTTTCAAACTTAGTGTAACATTTTATATTATGGTCATTCTTCCGTTGCCAGAACGTCCCATGTACAAATAAACAAGACTCACGGTTAAAAGTTGTTGCTGTTAATAATCACAAATCACTTTTTACAAATCACTCCATGGCCTCGTCCCTCCCGATCTCTGGAATCTGTTGCAGCCCACAAGATGTCTGCACTCCTCAAATTCTGCACTTTTGACCATCCCTGATTATAATCGCTCCACCATCGATGTCCGGCCCTTCAGCTGCCTGGGCCCCGAGCTCTGGAACTCCCTCCCTAAACCTCTCCGCCTCTTTCCTACTTTCAGACCCTCATTTCAAACCTACCTGTTTGACCCAGCTTTTGGTCACATGCCGCAATTTGTTCTTCTGTGGCTCGGTGTGAAATGTATGTGTTGTGTCCTGTAACACTGCTGTGAAGCGCCTTGGGACGTTTTACTACGTTAAAGGCGCTCTATAAAGAAAAGTTATTGTTAATACTGCAGGAGTGAGGGATTGAGTGAGCTGGGAGTCCGGCGCAGGCGCAATACGAACAACCAAGCCACTCAGCACCAACGCCACCTGTGACGTCACAAGCGATGTGGGCGGGGCCGTGACGTCACAAGCGATGTGGGCGGGGCTGTGACATCCCCCGCCTGGCGCGCGGTGAGGCGGTTGAACGGTTTTCAAATCAGGAGCCACGTGACCCCCGAGCTGCCCTGAGTTCCTTCAACACAGTGGGCGGGGCTCTGGCGCTGCCGGTTCCAATTGGTGGGCGTGGCTGGCAATCTGCTGCGTGCAGCCAATAGACGGTCGGGACTATGCACCGAACGCGCTCTGTGGCGGCAGTGCGCATCCTCGGTACCGCCTTCCCCACCCCCAGTCCCCGGATGCCGCGCAGTTTGCTGTAACCAGCGGTTGGACAATGTGAGGAACCGGGGGCCGCAGGGAACCGGACTGATGGTGGGCGGCTGGGGCCGAGGCAGAGCGGGCGGGCGGGCGCGGTGAGTCTGTGAGGGAAAACACCGGACTGAACACACAGCCCTGCAGCTCAGTGTTTGGGGACATGCGGGAGATAGACTGAAACTTCCAGTGAGATCAGACAGTGTGTAACCCGGGGGCCCAGTGAGATCAGACAGTGTGTAACCCGGGGCCCAGTGAGGTCAGACAGTGTGTAACCCGGGGGCCCAGTGAGGTCAGACAGTGTGTAACCCGGGGGCCCAGTGAGGTCAGACAGTGTGTAACCCGGGGGCCCAGTGGGGTCAGACAGTGTGTAACCCGGGGGCCCGGTGAGATCAGACAGTGTGTAACCCGGGGGCCCAGTGAGATCAGACAGTGTGTAACCAAGGGGGCCCGGTGAGATCAGACAGTGTGGAACCCGGGGAGGATGGGCCCAGTGAGATCAGACAGCGTGTAAGCCGGGGAGAATTCTGGTGATTTTCTGTCAGTCCAGACGGGCGGGACAGGAATCTTGAGGAAAAGGATAAAATCAAACAGAAATACTGGGCATATATAGTTTTCTGAAACATTGGAAAAACACTTTACACTACATTCCACTTCACAACATTAATATTCTTCTAATTTTCTGCCCTGCCAGAATTAGATCTCCCGGTGAATGGCGGAGTGATTGAGAAAGTTCCACAGCTGGAAGGAAACCGGGATTGTGGACTGAGGAACAACAGCAGGTGAACCAGCACAGGATTGTGAGAGCACCAACCAGGGAGCCCCTTCCGATTGAAAGCGCTTTAATAGATCGACTGGGGAGAAAGGTAAGAGAAAGTGCCATTTACTCAGATACACACCGGTCCTGTAGACAGTACACACAGGTTACAAGGTAAGACAGGAAATGAGACTGGGAGAGTCTGACCACCGAGCACAATTATCCAGCATGAGGCCGTGCAATGGGATGTGAAGTGAGATCACTTTCTGTCTCTGAACACAGTCACAGTGAATCTTGTGTGTGTTTTAGAGTAAAGGGCTTTGATCTAAGAGGTGACTCCAGTTTGAGGCAGAGCCCAGCAGATGGACCCGTCTCTGTACATTCGGTGGGGCTGAACTCATACCGACACCATCAGATCTCAATGTTCAAATATTTCCCATCTGGTGAGAAAGCCATTGGAAAGATTGAACCGGAAGCACGTCGTCAATTCACTGATCACGATGCACAGACCAATCTGAAGTCCCAGCATGGCCTATCACTGACAGAATCAATTATTCATTCATGAACATTTAGAATTATAAGAAAATATATTGATAACTACTAATATTGAAGCATTTCTGATTCATTGATCACTAGAGATATGTAGTACTCTAATATACTGAAGTGTTCTGTACTTAATACTTGCTGTACCTGCCCTTGGAGTCTCTGATGGGACAGTGTAGGTGGAGGTTTATTCTGTATCTAACCCATGCTGCACTTGCCCTGGGAGCGTTTCGTTAGACAGTACATAAGAAATAGGAACAGGAGTAGGCCATACGGCCCCTCGAGCCTGCTCCGCCATTCAATAAGATTATGGCTGATCTGATCATGGACTCAGCTCCACTTCCCCGCCTACTCCCCATAACCCCTTATCCCCTTATCGTTTAAGAAACTGTCCAATTCTGTCTTAAATTTATTCAATGTCCCAGCTTCCACAGCTCTCTGAGGCAGCGAATTCCACAGATTTACAACCCTCAGATAACAAATTTCTCCTGATCTCCTTTTTAAATGGGCGGCCCCTTATTCTAAGATCATGACCTCTAGTTCTAGTCTCCCCATCAGTGGAAACATCCTCTCTGCATCCACCTTGTCGAGCCCCCTCAAAGTCTTATACGTTTCGATAAGATCGCCTCTCATTCTTCTGAACTCGAATGAGTAGAGGCCCAACCCACTCAACCTTTCCTCATAAGTCAACCCTCCCTCATCCCCGGAATCAACCTAATGAACCTTCTCTAAACTGCCTCCAAAGCAAGTATATCCTTTCGTAAATATGGAAACCAAAACTGCACACAGTATTCCAGTTGTGGCCTCACCAATACCTTGTATAGCTGTAGCAAGACTTACCTGCTTTTATACTCCATCCCCTTTGTAATAAAGGCCAAGATACCATTGGCCTTCCTGATCACTTGCTGTACCTGCATACTACCCTTTTGTGTTTAATGCACAAGTATCCCCAGGTCCCACTGTACTGCGGCACTTGGCAATCTTTCTCCATTTAAATAATAACTTGCTCTTTGATTTTTTTTCTGCCAAAGTGCATGACTTCACACTTTCCAACATTATACTCCATCTGCCAAATTTTTGCCCACTCACTTTGCCTGTCTATATCCTTCTCAGATTTTTTGTGTCCTCCTCACACGTTACTTTTCCTCCCATCTTTGTGTCGTCAGCAAACTTGGCTACGTTACACTCGATCCCTTCCTCCAAGTCGTTAATATAAATTGTAAATAGTTGGGGTCACAGCACTGATCCCTGCGGCACCCCACTAGTTACTGGTTGCCAACCAGAGAATGAACCATTTATCCTGACTCTCTGTTCTGTTAGTTAGCCAATCCTCTATCCATGCTAATATATTACCCCCAACACCGTGAACTTTTATCTTGTGCAATAACCTTTTACGTGACACCTTGTCAAATGCCTTCTGGAAGTCCAAATACACCACACCCACTGGTTCCCCTTTATCCACCCTGTTCGTTACATCCTCTAAGAACTCAAGCAAATTTGTCAAACATGACTTCCCCTTCATAAATCCATGCTGACGCTACCTGACCGAATTTTGCTTATCCAAATGTCTTGCTACTGCTTCTTTAATAATGGACTCCAAAATTTTCCCAACCACAGATGTTAGGCTAACTGGTCTATAGTTTCCTGCTTTTTGTCTGCCTCCTTATTCAAATAGGGGTGTTACATTTGTAGTTTTTCAATCTGCTGGGACCTCCCCAGAATCCAGGGAATTTTGGTAAATTACAACCAATGCATCCACAATCCCTGCCGCTACTTCTCTTAAGACCCTCAGATGCAAGCCATCAGGTCCAGGGGATTTATTTGCCTTTAGTCCCATTATCTTACTGAGTACCACCTTCTTAGTGATTGTGATTGTGTTAAGTTCCTCCCCCCATATAGCCCCTTGACTATCCATTGTTGAAATATTGTGAGTGTCCTCTATCGTAAAGACTGATAGAAAATATCTGTTCAGAGTTTCTGCCATCTCCATGTTCCCCATTACTAATTATCCGGTCTCATCCTCTAAGGCACCAACATTTACTTTAGCCACTCTTTTCCTTTTTATATACCAGTAGAGACTGTTTTTATAGTTTGTGCTAGTTTACTTTCACCTGTATATCATCGGCCTTTGAATGTGGAAGGAGAAACGGTTGTCTGTTCTGTCTGTGAGAAAAGATATTAAACATTAGTGTGACTGGTAAAGCACCGAGACACACACCCGAGTGAGAGTGTTCCAGTGCAGTGACTGTGGAAAGAGCTTTAACCAGTTACACAGCCTGAAAAAACATCGCACCATTCACAGCGGGGAGAAACCGTTCACATATTGTGTGTGTGGACGAGGCTTCAACTGATCGTCCAACCTGGAGAGACACAAGGACACCCGGACCATGGAGAAACCATGGGAATGTGGAGACTGTGGGAAGGCATTCAATTGCCCCTCTGCGCTGGAAACTCATCGACGGCATCACAACGGAGAGAGGCCATTCACCTGCCCCGTGTGTGGGAAGGGATTCACTCGTTCATCCGACCTCACTGAACACCAGCGTGTTCACACTGGGGAGAGGCCGTTTACCTGCCCAGTGTGTGGGAAGGGATTAACTCGTTCATCCGACCTCACTGAACACCAGCGTGTTCACACTGCGGAGAGGCCGTTTACCTGCCCAGTGTGTGGGAAGGGATTCACTCAGTCATCCAACCTGCTGGTACACAAGCGAATTCACACTGAGGAGAGGCCATTCACCTGCTCCATGTGTGAGAAGGGATTCACTCGTTCATCCGAGCTCACTGAACACCAGCGTGTTCACACTGGGGAGAGGCCGTTTACCTGTCCCGTGTGTGGGAAAGGATTCACTCGATCATTTGACCTGTTGACACACCAACACATTCACACTGGGGAGAGGCCATTCATCTGCTCTGAGTGTGGGAAGGCTTTCACTCGATCATCTTACCTGCTAGCACACCAGCGAGTTCACACTAGGGAGAGGCTATTCACCTGCTCCGAGTGTGAGAAGCATTTCACTCGATCATCCAACCTACTGAGACACCAGCGAGTTCAACTGGGGAGAGGCCATTCACCTGCTCTGAGTGTGGGAAGGGATTCACTCAGTCATCCAACCTGCTGACACACCAGCGAGTTCACTAGTGACTGCAGCGGTTGGACTCTGCTGTTATTGTTGCCGTTAATCACATCCAGGACTGAAACATGTTCACTCAGACCGTTGGGGTTTGTTGCCGCTGGTGTAATTAATCCCTATATCTGGGCTGGAGTTTAATTTTCTGGATATCATTGAATCATAGAATGGTCACAGCACAGTAGGAGGCCTTTTGGACCATCGAACCCATGCCGGCTCTCTGCAAGAGCACTTCAGCTAGTCATAAGAACATAAGAAATAGGAGTAGGAGCAGGAGTAGGCCACACCACCCCTCGAGTCTGCTCCACCGTTCAATAAGATCATGGCTGGTCTGATCGTGGACTCAGCTCCACTTCCCTGCCCACTCCCCATAACCCTTTATCGTTTAAGAAACTGTCTATTTCTGTCTTAAATTTATTCAATGTCCCAGCTTCCACATCTCTGAGGCAGCGAAGTCCACAGATTTACAACTCTCTGAGAGAAGAAATTTCTCCTCATCTCTGTTTTAAATGGGCGGCTTCTAGTTCTAGTCTCCCGCATCAGTGGAAACATCCTCTCTGCATCCACCTTGTCAAGCCCCCTCATATACGTTTTGATAAGATCACGTCTCATTCTTCTGAATTCCAATGAGTAGAGACCCAACCTACTCAACCTTTCCTCATAAGTCAACCCCCTCATCTCCGGAATCAACTGAGTGAAACTTCTCTGAACTGCCTCCAAAGTACCCACAGGTCCTGCTGGACTGCAGCACTTTGTATTCTTTCTCCATTTAAATAATAACTTGTTCTTTGATTTTTTTCTACCAAAGTGCATGACCTCAGACTTTCCAACATTACACTCCATCTGCCAAATTTTTGCCCACTCACTTAGCTTGTCTATTCCTTTTGCAAATTTTTTGTGTCCTCCTCACACATTGCTTTTCCTCTCATCTTTGTATCATCAGCAAACTTGGCTACATTACACTCAGTCCCTTCTTCCAAGTCGTTAATATAGATTGTAAATAGTCCCACTCCCCGCCCTTTCCCCGTGGCCCTGCAAATGTTTTATTTCATGTACTTATCAATTCCCTTTTTGAAAGCCACGATTGAATCTGCCTCCACCACCCTTTCAGGCCGTGCATTCCAGATCCTAACCACTCGCTGCTTAAAGAAAAGTTTTTTCTCATGTCACCTTTGGTTCTTTTGCCAATCACCTTGAATCTGTGTCCTCTGGTTCTCAACCCTTCCGCCAATGGGAATATTTTCTCTCTACTCTGTCCAGACCCCTCATGATTTTAGAGCACCTCTATCAAATCTCCTCTCAACCTTCTCTGTTCTAAGAAGAACAACCCCAACTTCACCAGTCTATCCATGTAACTGAAGTCCCTCATCCCTGGAATCATTCGTGTAAATCTTTTCTGCACCCTCTGTCAAACAACTGTCAAATAAATCAGCTTTGTTTCCTACATACAATGTCGATTCCTTGATTTCTCCAAGAGGAGGCTAATTGATGTCCTGTTACCGACTGTCCCATTTTTGAGCCTTTTCACGGCTTCTGTTTTAGTGATGTTGGTTGAGGGATAAATGTTAGCCAGGACACCGGAAATCTCTCTTTTCTTCGAAATAACGTCATGGAATCTTTAACGCCGACTTGAGAGGTCAGATGGTTCTGATTCTTTTTTTTATTCGTTCACGGGATGTGGGCGTCGCTGGTAAGGCCAGCATTTATTGTCCATCCATAATTGCCCTTGAGAAGATGGGGGGGAGCCATCTTCTTGAACTGCTGCAGTGCGTGTGGTGAAGGTACTCCCACAGTACTGTTAGGGAGGGAGTTCCAGGATTTTGACCCAGCGATAATGAAGGAATGGCGATATGCTTCCAAATCAGGATGGTGTGTGACTTGGAAGGAAACGTGGAGGTGGTGGTGTTCCCATGCGCCTGCTGCCCTTGTCCTTCTAGTTGGTAGAGGTCGCGGGTTTGGGATGTGCTGCCGAAGAAGCCTTGGCGAGTTGATGCAGTGTATCTTGTACATGGTAAACACTGCAGCCACGGTACATCGATGATGGAGGGAGTGGATGTTTAAGGTGGTGGATGGGTGCCAATAAAGCGGGCTGCTTTGTCCTGGATGGTGTCGAGCTTCTTGAGTGTTGTCGCAGTTGCATTCATCCAAGCAAGTGGAGAGTATTCCATCACACTCCTGACTTGTGCCTTGTAGATGGTGGAAAGGCTCTGGGGAGTCAGGAGGTGAGACACTCACCATAGAATACCCAGCCTCTGACTTGCTCTTGTTGCCACAGTATTTATGTGGCTGTTCCAGTTAAGTTTCTGGTCAATGGTAACCCCAAGGATGTTGATGGTAGGGGATTCGGTTATGGTAATGCCATTGAATGTTATGGGGTGGTGGTTAGACTCTTGCTTGTTGGAGATAGTCATTACCTGGCACTTGTGGCGTGAATGTTACTTGCCACTTATCAGCCCAAGCCTGAATGTTGTCCAGGTCTTGCTGTACGCAGGCATGGACTGCTCCATTATCTGAGGAGTTGCGAATGGAACTGAACACTGTGCAGTCATCAGCGAACATTCCCACTTCTGACCTTATAATGGAAGGAAGGTCATTGATGAAGCAACTGAAGATGGTTGAGCCTAGGACATTGCCCTGAGGAACTCCTGCAGCGATGTCCTGGGGCTGTGATGATTGACCCCCAACTACCACAACTATCTTCCTTTGTGCTAGGTATGACTCCAGCCAGCATAGAGTTTTCCCCCGGATTCCCATTGACTTCAGTTTTACTACAGCTCCTTGATGCCGCACTCTGTCAAATGCTGCCCTGATGTCGAGGGCAGTCACTCTCACTTTGCCTCTGGAATTCAGCTCTTTTGACCATGTTTGGAGCAAGGATGTGATGAGGTCTGGAGCCGAGTGGTCCTGGCGGAACCCAAACTGGGTATCGGTGAGAGGTTATTGGTGAGTAAGTGCCGCTTGATACCACTGTTGGTGACAACTTCCATCACTTTGCTAATGATTGAGAATAGACTGATGGGGCGGTAATTGACCAGATTGGATTTGTCCTGCTTTTTGTGGCAGTTTTCCACATTGTCGCATCGATGCCAGTGTTGTAACTGTACTCGAACAACTTGGCTAGAGGTGCGGCTAGTTCTGGAGCACAAGTCTTCAGTACAACAGCCGGTGTATTGTCGGAACTCATAGCCTTTGCTGTATCCAATGCATTCAGCTGTTTCTTGGTATCACATGGAGTGAATCGAATTGGCTGAAGACTGGCTTCCTTAGGAGGAGGCCAATATGGATCATCCTCTCGGCACATCTGGCTGAAGATGGTTGTAAACACCAGCCTTTTCTTCTCAGAAGATCAAGATGTAGAACCAGTTTGTGTCAAGATAAGAAATAATAAGGGAAAGAAATCACTGGTAGGAGTAGTCTATAGGCCCCCTAACAGTAGCTACACTGTAGGACAGCATATAAATCAACAACACATGGAGGCTTGTAAGAAATACTGCAATAATCATGGGCGATTTTAATCTTTTTGATTGGACAAATCAAATTGGCAACGGTAGCCTTAAGGAAGAGTTCATAGAGTGTATTCGGGATGTTCTTAGAACAATACGATGTGGAGCCAACCAGGGAGCAGACTATTTTAGATCTGGTAATGTGTAATTAATGATCTCATAATAAAGGATCCTCTTGGGAAGAGTGATCATAACGTGGTATAATTTCAAATTCAGTTTGAGGCTGAGAAACTTGGGTCTCGTACTCGTGCCCTGAACTTAAATAAAGGCAATTACAAAGGAAGGGTAAGATGGTAGATAAGCAGTGACAGACATTTAAGGAGATATTTTATAACTCTCAGCAAAGATATATTCCAGTGAGAAAGAAAGACTCTTAAGAAGAACCAGCCATGGCTAACTAAGAATTTTTTGAGGATGTAACTGGTAGAGTGGACAAGGGAGAACCAGTGGATGTGGTGTATTTGGACTTTCAAAAGGCTTTTGACAAGGTCCCACACAAGAGATTGGTGTGCAAAATTAAAGCACATGGTATTGGGGGTAATATACTGACGTGGATAGAGAACTGGTTGGCAGACAGGAAGCACAGAGTCGGGATGAACGGGTCCTTTGCAGAATGGCAGTGACTAGTGGGGTGCCGCAGGGCTCAGTACTGGGACTCCAGCTATTTACAGTATAAATTAATGATTTGGATGAGGGAATTAAGTGTAATATCTCCAAGTTTGCAGATGACACTAAGCTGGGTGGCAGTGTGAGCTGTGAGGAGGATGCTAAAAGGCTGCAGGGTGACTTGGACAGGTTAGGTGAGTGGGCAAACGCGTGGCAGATGCAGTATAATGTGGATAAATGTGAGGTTATCCACTTTGGTGGGAAAAACACGAAGGCAGAATATTATCTGAATGGTGGCAGATTAAGAAATGGGGAGGTGCAACGAGACCTGGATGTCATGGTACATCAGTCATTGAAAGTTGGCATGCAGGTACAGCAGGTGCTGAAGAAGGCAAATGGTATGTTGGCCTTCATAGCTAGGGGATTTGAGTATAGGAGCAGGGAGGTCTTACTGCAGTTGTACAGGGCCTTAGTGAGGCCTCACCTGGAATATTGTGTTCAGTTTTGGTCTCCGATTCTGAGGAAGGACGTTCTTGCTATTGAGGGAGTGCAGCGAAGATTAACCAGACTGATCCCCGGGATAGCTGGACTGACATATGAGGAGAGACTGGATTGACTGGGCCTGTATTCACTGGAGTTTAGAAGGATGAGAGGGGATCTCATAGAAACATATAAAAATCTGATGGGACTGGACAGGTTAGATGAAGAAAGAATGTTCCCGATGTTGGGGAAGTCCAGGACCAGGGCACATAGTCTACGGATAAGGGGTAAGCCATTTAGGACTGAGATAAGGAGAAACTTCTTCACTCAGAGAGTTGTTAACCTGTGGAATTCCCTACCGCAGAGAGTTGTTGATGCCAGTTCATTGGATATATTCAAGAGGGAGTTAGATATGGCCCTTACGACTAAAGGGCTCCAGGGGTATGGAGAGAAAGCAGGAAAGGGGTACTGAGGAAATGATGAGCCATGATCTTATTGAATGGTGATGCAGGCTCGAAGGGCCGAATGGCCTACTCCTGCACCTATTTTCTATGTTTCTAAGAAGTAATGGATGGCATCAAATTGAAAACAAAAGCATACAATGTTGCGAAGATTAGTGGAAGGCCAGAAGATTGGGAACTTTTTAGAAAAGAGCAAAAGACGACTAAAAAAGAAAAAAGGGAAAGGAGATAGATTGAGAGTAAACTAGCAAGAAATATAAAAAGAGACAGTAAGAGATTCTATAGGTATATAAAAAGGAAGAGAGTAGCTAAGTTGGTCCCTTAGAGGATGAGACTGGGGAATTAATAATGGAAAACGGAAGTGGCAGAGAATTTGAACAAATATTTTGTATCGGTCTTCACTGTAGCAGACACTAAAAGCATCCCAATAATGGATAATCAAGGGGCTATGGGGAGGGGACAAGGTAGACAAGTCCCCTGGACCTAATGGCCTGCATCCTATGGTATTAAAAGAAGTGGCTACAGAGATGGCGGCTACATTGGTTGTAATCTGCCAAAAATCCCTGGATCCTGGATTTTTGATTGGAAAACAGCAAATGTAATTCCCCTATTTAAGAAAGGAGGGAGACAGAAAGCAGGAAACTGTTAGCCTAACATCAGTCATTGGGAAAATGCTGGAGTCCATTATTGATGAAGTAGCAGCAGGACATTTAGAAGATCATGGTACAGTCAAGCAGAGTCGGCATGATTTTATGAAAGGAAAATCATGCTTGACAAATTTATTGGTGTTCTTTGAGGATGTAATGAGCAGGGTGGATAAAGGGGAACCAGTAGGTGTCATGTATTTGGATTTCTAGAAGGCATTCGATAAGGTGCCACATAAAAGGTTACTGCACAAGATAAGAGCTCACAGAATTGGGAGTAATATATTGGCATGGATAGAGGATTGGCTAACTAACAGAAAACAGAATTGGGATAAATAGGTCATTTTCAGGTTGGCAAACTAACTAGTGGGGTGCCACAGGGAACTCAACTATTTACAATCTATATTAATGACTTGGATGAAGGGACCGAGAGTAATGTAGTTTAATTTGCTGATGATACAAAGATAGGTGGAAAAGCAATTTGTGAGGAAGACGCAAAGAATCGACTAAGGGATATGGATAAGCTAAGTGAATGAGCAAAAATTTTGGAGATGGAGTATAATGTGGGAAAATTTGAGGTTATCCACTTTGGTATGAAAAATATAAAAGCAAATTTTTAAATGGGAAAGGATTAGAAAATGCTGCAGTACAGAGGGATCTGCGGGTCCTTGTACATGAAACACAAAAAGTTAGCATGCAGGTACAGCAAGTAATTAAGAAGGCAAATGGAATGTTGGCCTCTTTTGCAAGGGGGATGGAATATAAAAGTAGGGAAGACCTGCTACAACTGTACAGGGTGTTGGTGACACCACACCTGGAGTATTTTATACAGTTTTGGTCTCTTTGCATTGGAGGCAGTTCAGAGAAGGTTCACGAGGTTGATTCGTGAGATGAGGGGGTTATGAAGAAAGGTTGAGCAGTTTAGGCCTATATTCATTGGAGTTTAGAAGAATGTGAGGTGATCTTATTGAGCACAGGTGAGCACAACAGTGGCAAATGGAATTCCATCCAGAGAAGTGTGAGGTAATACATTTGGGGAGGGCTAACAAGGAAAGGGAATACACATTAAATGGTAGGTCACTGAAAAGTGTAGAAGAACAAAGCAAGTGCATGTCCACAAATCCCTGAAGCTGGCAGGCCAGGTAGATAAGGTGGATAAGAAGGCATACGGAATGCTTGTTTTTATTAGCTGAGGCATAGAATACAAGAGCAGGGGTGATTATGCTTGAACTGTATAACATACTAGTTAGGCTACAGTTAGAATACTGCGTGCAGTTCTGGTCACCGCATTACAGGAAGGATGTGATTGCACTGGAGAGGGTACAGAGGAGATTTACGAGGATGTTGCCAGGAGTGGAGAATCTTAGCTATGAGAACAGATTGGATAGGCTGGGTTTGTTTTCCTTGAAACAGAGGAGACTGAGGTGTATAAAATTATGAGGGGCCTAGATATAGTGAATAGAAAGGGCCTATTTCCGAGCAGAGGGGTTAACAACTAGGTGCATAAATTTAAAGTAATTGGTAGAAGGTTTAGAGGTGATTTGAAGGGAGATTTCTCCACCCAGACGGTATTGGGGGCCTGGAGCTCACTGCCTGAAAGGGTGGCTGAGGCAGAAACCCTCACCACGTTTTAAAAAAGTACTTGGATGTGCACTTGAGGCGCTGTAACCTGCGGACCTAGAGCTGGGAAGTGGGATTAGGTTGGATAGTCTCCTGTTGGCTGGCATGGACATGGCCTCCTTCCGTGCTGTAAATTTCCATGATTCTATGATTGTCAATCTGGTGAGAAAATGATCAGAAAAATAGTCAAATTGCCCCAGGGTCACGTTGTTCAGCCGCCGAATCCATAGAGACTGTGTCCGTAAATGGGCTTTGTGTCGGGGTATCGGGGGCTGTTTGTAAGAGGCAGAGTGGAGCAGGAAGTAGTTTGGGAACATGGAGTGAGTGGGGGAAGGGAGCGGAGATATCCCGGGTTGTGTGTGTACAGTGTAAGGCAACAGAGAAAGTTAATTACCGCACTCTTTCAAGTCATTGCTGCTTTCTTTCACCAAATCAGTCGTAAATGTTCCTGATTCCCAATCTCAACGTGTCTGCTCTTCTTGGACATTGAACAGTGGAAACACAGCTTGACAGTGAGGATGTGAGGAGTATCACAAAGTGCATCTATTGAAGGCACCAAGACAGAAGTGTGAAAGTGGACATTTCAAATTTTGTAATTTTGTTTCGGTGCGTTGAGTTCTCCAGAACCGTGTTGAAGGTGATCGAGAGATACATTGTCGCTCCCTAAGATACATTCTGTTGACTGCACAGGCCCTTAACTTGGTTCCAATAGACTGAGAACAATTGTGGTACAGCCCAGGTACCTGTAGTTATAATCCAGAAAGCGATTCAGAATTTTACAGGTAGTCCTGTGGGAGAGGAAGTTATAAATCTCGACTGTATCAATCGGGTAATCCCATTCATGAACCAGTGCCGGATTTGTATTGTGTCTGGATGCTGATAACTTTCTATAAAACCATCCTACACACCTGGTGTGGAAAATCTGAGTGCCGCTGTACTGCAGTGAGGTCAGAAACATAGAAACATAGAAAATAGGTGCAGGAGTAGGCCATACGGTCCTTCGAGCCTGCACCACCATTCAATATGATCAAGTCTGATCATGCAACTTCAGTGCCCCATTCCTGCTTTCTCTCCATACCCCTTGATCCCTTTAGCCGTAAGGGCCACATCTAACTCCCTTTTGAATATATCTAACAAACTGGCCTCAACAATTTTCTGTGGTAGAGAATTCCACAGGTTCACAATTCTCTGAGTGAAGAAGTTCTCTTCTCGGTCCTAAATGGCTTACCCCTTATCCTGAGACTGTGACTCCTGGTTCTGGACTTCCCCAACATCAGAAATATTCTTCCTGCATCTAACCTGTCCAATCCTGTCAGAATTTTATATGTTTCTATGAGATCCCCTCTCATTCTTTAAATTCCAGTGAATACCTAGTCGGTCCAGTCTTTCTTCATATGTCAGTTCAGCCATCCCGGGAATCAGTTTGGTGAACCTTCGCTACACTCCCTCAATAGCAAGAATGTCCTTCCTTAAGTTAGGAGACCAAAACTGTACACAATACACCAGGTGTGGCCTCAGCAAGGCCCTGTACAAATGTAGTAACACCTCCCTGCCCCGTACTCAAATCCCCTCGCTAAGAAGGCCAACATGCCATTTGCTTTCTTAACCGCCTGCTGTACCTGCATGCCAACCTTCAATGACTGATGTACCATGACACCCAGGTCTCGTTGCACCTCCCCTTTTCCTAATCTGTCACCATTCAGATAATAATCTATCTCTTAGGTTATCCACTTTGGTGGTAAAAATAAACATTTATCCACATTATACTTCATCTACCATGCATTTGCCCACTCACCTAACCTATCCAAGTCACTCTGCAGCCTCATAGCATCCTCCTCGCAGCTCACACTGCCACCCAACTTAGTGTCATCCGCAAATTTGGAGATACTACATTTAATCCCCTCGTCTAAATCATTAATGTACAATGTAAACAGCTGGGGCCCCAGCACAGAATCTTGCGGTACCCCACTCGTCACTGCCTGTCATTCTGAAAAGTACCCATTTACTCCTACTCTTTGCTTCCTGTCTGCCAATCAGTTCTCAATCCACGTCAGCACACTACCCCCAATCCCATGTGCTTTAACTTTGCACATTAATCTCTTGTGTGGGACCTTGTCGAAAGCCTTCTGAAAGTCCAAATACACCACATCAACTGGTTCTCCCTTGTCCACTCTACTGGAAACATCCTCAAAAAATTCCAGAAGATTTGTCAAGCATGATTTCCCTTTCACAAATCCATGTTGACTTGGGCCTATCATGTCACCTCTTTCCAAATGCGCTGCTATGACATCCTTAATAATTGATTCCATCATTTTACCCTCTACCGATGTCAGGCTGACCGGTCTATAAATCTCTGTTTTCTCTCTCCCTCCTTTTTTTAAAAAGTGGGGTTACATTGGCTACCCTCCACTCCATCGGAACTGATCCAGACTCTATGGAATGTTGGAAAATGACTGTCAATACATCTGCTATTTCCAAGGCCACCTCCTTAAGTACTCTGGGATGCAGACCATCAGGCCCTGGGGATTTATCGACCTTCAATCCCATCAATTTCCCCAACCAAATTTCCCGACTAATAAGGATTTCCCTCAGTTCCTCCTTCTTACTAGACCCTCTGACCCCTTTTATATCCGTAAGGTTGTTTGTGTCCTCCTTAGTGAATACCGAACCAAAGTACTTGTTCAGTTGGTCTGCCATTTCTTTGTTCCCTGTTATGACTTCCCCTGATTCTGACTACAGGGAACCTACATTTGTCTTTACTAACCTTTTTCTCTTTACATATCTATAGAAGCTTTTGCAGTCCGTTTTAATGTTCCCTGCAAGCTTCCTCTCGTATCTATTTTCCCTGCCCTAATCAAACCCTTTGTCCTCCTCTGCTGAGTTCTAAATTTCTCCCATTCCCCGGGTTCGTTGCTATTTCTGGCCAATTTGTATGCCACTTCCTTGGCTTTCATACTATCCCTGATTTCCCTTGATAGCCACGGTTGAGCCACCTTCCCTTTTTTATTTTTACGCCAGACAGGGCTGTACAATTGTTGTAGTTCATCCATGCGGTCTCTAAATGTCTGCCATTGCCCATCCACTGTCAACCCCTTAAGTATCATTCGCCAATCTATCCTATACAATTCACACCTCATACCTTCAAAGTTACCCTTCTTTAAGTTCTGGACCATGGTCTCTGAATTAACTGTTTCATTCTCCATCCTAATGTAGAATTCCACCGTATTATGGTCACTCTTCCCCGAGGGGCCTCGCACAACGAGATTGCTAATTAATCCTCTCTCATTGCATAACATCCAGTCTAAGATGGCCTCCCCCCGAGTTGGTTCCTCGACATATTGGTCTAGAAAACCATCCCTAATGCACTCCAGGAAATCTTCCTCCATCGTATTGCTTCCAGTTTGGTTAGCCCAATCTATATGCATATCAAAGTCACCCATAATAACTGCTGCACCTTTATTGCACGCACCCCTAATTTCCTGTTTGATGCCCCCCCCCAAGGTGTGGCCTCACCAAGGCGCTGTACAACTGCAGTAAGACCTCCCTCCTATACTCAAATCCTCTCGCTATGAAGGCTAACATGCCATTTGCCTTCTTCACTGCCTGCTGTACCTGCATGCCAACTTTCAATGACTGATGCACCATGACACTCAGGTCTCGTTGCACCTCCCCTTTTCCTAATCTGTCACCATTCAAATAATATTCTGCCTTCCTGTTTTTGCCACCAAAGTGGATAACTTCACATTTATCTACATTATACTGCATTTGCCATGCTTTTGCCCACTCACCTAACCTGTCCAAGTCATTCTGCAGCCTCTTAGCTTCCTCCTCACAGCTCACACTGCCACCCAGCTTAGTGTCCTCTGGAAACTTGGAGATATTACATTCAATTCCTTCGTCCAAATCATTAATGTATATTGTAAATAGCTGGGGTCCCAGCACTGAACTTTGCGGTACCCCACTTGTCACTGCTTGCCATTCTGAAAAGGACCCGTTCATTCCTACTCTTTGCTTCCTGTCTGCAAACAGTTCTCTATCATGTCAATATATTAGCCCCAATACGATGTGCTTTAATTTTGCACACTAATCTCTTGTATGGGACCTTGTCAAAAGCTTTTTGAAAGTTCAAATACACCATATCCACTGGTTCTCCCTTGTCCACTCCACTAGTTACATCCTCAAAAAATTATAAAAGATTTGTCAAGCATGATTTCCTTTTCATAAATCCATGCTGTCTTGGACCGATCCTGTCACTGCTTTCCAAATGCGCTGCTATTACGTCTTTAATAATTGATTCCAACATTTTCCCCACTACCGATGTCAGGCTAACCGGTCTATAATTCCGTGTTTTCTCTCTCCCTCCTTTTTTAAAAATTGGGGTTACATTAGCTACCCTCCAATCCATAGGAACTGATTGAGAGTCTATAGAATGTTGGAAAAATGACCACCAATGTATCCACTATTTCTAGGGCTACTTCCTTCAGTACTCTGGGATGCAGACTATCAGGCCCTGGGGATTTATCGGCCTTCAATCCCATCAATTTCCCTAACACAATTTCCTGACTAATAAGGATTTATTTCAGTTCCTCTTTCTTGCTAGACCCTCGGTCCCCTACTATTTCCGAAAGGTTATTTGTGTCTTCCTTCGTGAAGACAGAACCAAAGTATTTGGTCAATTGTTCTGCCATTTCTTTGTTCCCCATTATAAATTCACCTGATTCTGACTGCAAGGGACTTACATTTGTCTTCATTAATCTTTTTCTCTTCACATATCTATAGAAGCTTTTTCAGTCACTTTTTATGTTCCCAGCAAGCTTACTCTCATACTCTATTTTCCCCCTCCTAATTAAACCCTTTGTCCTCCTCTGCTGAATTCTAAATTTCTCCCAGTCCTTAGGTTTGCTGCTTTTTCTGGCCAATTTATATGCCTCTTCCTTGGTTTTAAAACTATCCCCAATTTCCCTTGTTAGCCACGGTTGAGCCACCTTCCCCTTTTTTATCTTTACGCTAGACAGGGATGTACAATTGTTGAAGGTCATCCATGCGATCTTTAAGTGTCTGCCATTGCCTATCCACCGTCAACCCTTTAAGTATCATTTGCCAGTCTATCCTAGCCAATTCACGTCTCATACCATCGAAGTTACCTATCTTTAAATTCAGGACCTAGTCTCTGAGTTAACTGTGATAAGGACACTGTTTGTATCATGGTTTCCTCTCTCCAGATACTTTACTTTATTATAAACATTTCCATTCATTACAACTTTATTTTATATTCTCTGCCTCAGTTGTCCATATCATAACTAATATTTTTCTGGTATTATTATTCTCAAAGCAAAATACTTCATTGAGCCAGTATAAATCTGATATTTCCTTCACCTGGAATACAAGGAAAAGTGCAAGCAGCTCCTTCTCACAGTGAGTGCATTATCACTCACAGAGCACAGAGACACAGAACTGGCCTCAATCCTATTATCACAGACAGCAGAAGCTGTCACTCCAACAGTGATCCGAAGTGGCTGAGTTACATTGTGAATCTTACGGCCACTGGAGCGGTAGGATCCGATGCTGTTTCACCATTGAAACAGATCAGATTCATACGAGATACTGAAATATACAGAATAAAACCCACACTTGCACACCAGAAGCTGATAGGTATAGATTAAAACCCACACTCATATACCAGAAACTGACAGCTATGGGATAAAACCAACACTCCAATACCAGAAACTAACAGGTACAGATTAATCCCACATTTTTTTTACCAGAAACTGACAGATACAGAATAAAACCCACACTCATATACAGAAATGACAGGTACAGATTAAACCCACACTCGTATACCAGAAACTGACAGGTACAGGTTAGATCCACACTCATATACCAGAAACTGACAGGTACAATTTAAACACACACTCATATACCAGAAACTAACAGGTACAGATTAAACGCACACTCATATACCAGAAACTGACAGGTACAGGTTAAACCCACATTCATATATCAGAAATTGACAGGTACAGAATATCATGCACACTCACATACCAGAAACTGCCAGGTACAGATTAAACCTCACACTCATATATCAGAAATTGACAGGTATCGAATAAAATACACATATATATTCCAGAAACTGACAGGTCCAAATTAAAACACACACTCACATACCAGAAACTGACAAGTATAGATTAAACACACACTCACATCCCAGAGATGGGCAGGTAATAAAATACACACTCATATACCAGAAACTGACAGGTACAGAATAAAATACACACTTGCATACCAGAAACTGGTAGGTACAGATTACACCCCACACTCGCATACCAGAGATTGAAATATATAGAATAAAATGCACACTCACATATCATAAACTGACAGTTACAGAAAAAAAGAACACACTCGCATACCAGAGACTGACAGGTACAGAATAAAATACACATTAATATATCAGAAACTGACAGGTACAGAACAAACACGCACTCATATACCAGAAACTGACGGGTACAGAATAGTAACCCACTCGCATATTAGAATCTGATATGTACAGATTACACCCCACACTCACATACCAGACACTGACAGGTACAGGATAAAACCTATACTCACACATCAGATACTGACAGGTACAGATTAAACCCACACACATATGGCAGAAACCGACAGTTGCAGAATAGAAACCTACACTCACATACCAGAAACTGACAGTTCCAGATTAACCCCACAGTCATACATCAGGAATTGACAGGTACAGAATAAAATACAGTCACATAACAGAAACTGACAGTTACAGAATAAAGCCCACATTCATATACTCGAAATTGACAGGTACAGGTTAAAGACCACACTCACATACCAGAAACTGATACGTATAGATTAAACCTCACATTCACATACCAAAAACTGACAGTTAGATATTAAACCCACATTCATATACCAGAACCAAGAGGAACAGAATAAAATCCACACTCACAAAGCAGCTGACAGGTGCAGATTAACCCCACAGCCATACCAGAGACTAACAGGTACAGAATATTTATTCATAGGCAGTCCCTCGGAATCGAAGAAGACTTGCTTCCACTCTAAAAATGTGTCCTTAGGTGACTGAACAATACAATACGAGAACCACAGTCCCTGTCACAGGTGGGACAGATAGTCATTGTGGGAAAGGATGGATGGGACTGGTTTGCCGCACGCTCTTTCCGCTGCCTGTGCTTGATTTCTGCATGCTCTCGGCGATGAGACTCGAGGTGCTCCACTTAGGGCCATCTTTGGCCAGGGACTCCCAGATGTCAGTGGGGATGTTGCACTTTATCAGGGAGGCTTTGAGGGTGTCCTTGTAACGTTCCCTTTGTCCGCCTTTGGCTCGTTTGCCATGAAGACATTCTGAGTAGAGCGCTTGCTTTGGGAATCTTGTGTCTGGCATGCGAACAATGTGGCCTGCCCAGCGGAGCTGATAAAGTGTGGTCAGTGCTTCAATGCTGGGGATATTGGCCCAGTCAAGAACATTAACGTTGGTGAGTCTGTCCTCCCAGGGGACCTGCAGGATCTTGTGGAGACATAGTTGGTGATATTTCTCCAGCGACTTGAGGTGTCTACTGTACATGGTCCATGTCTCTGAGCCATACAGGAGGGCGGGTATTACTACAGCCCTGTCGACCATGAGCTTTGTGGCAGATTTGAGGGCCTGGTCTTTGAACACTCTTCTTCAGACGGCCGAAGGCTGCACGGGTGCACTGGAGGCGGTGTTGAATCTCCTCATCAATGTCTGCTCTTGTTGATATGAGGCTTCCGAGGTATGGGAAATGGTCCATGTTGTCCAGGGTCGCACCGTGGATCTTGATGACTGAGGGGCAGTGCTGTGCGGTGGGGACAGGTTGGTGGAGGACCTTTTGTCTTGTGGATGTTTAGTGTAAGACCCATACTTTCGTACTCCTCAGTGAATATGTCGACTATGCCCTGGAGTTCAGCCTCTGTATGTACGCAGATGCAGGCGTCGTCTGCGAACTGTAGCTTGATGACAGAGGTTGGGGTGATCTTGGATTCGCATGCCAGACACAGAATTCCACAGATTCACAACCCTCTGGGAGAAGGAATTCTCCAGAGAATTCCACAGATTCACAACCCTCTGGGAGAAGGAATTTCTTCTCCCAGAGCGTTGTGAATCTGTGGAATTCTCTGCCCAAGGAAGCAGTTGAGGCTAGCTCATTGAATGTATTCAAATCACAGATAGATAGATTTTTAAACAATAAGGGAATTAAGGGTTACGGGGAGCGGGCGAGTAAGTGGAGCTGAGTCCACGGCCAGATCAGCCATGATCTTGTTGAATGGTGGCGCAGGCTTGAGGGGCTAGATGGCCTACTCCTGTTCCTAATTCTTATGTTCTTATGTTGGACCTGGCCTGGAGTCGACGAAGGTTGAACAGCTTCCCACTGGTTCTGTAGTTTAGTTCCACTCTAGTGGTAAGCTTGTTGACTGTGAGGTGGAGCATGGCAGCGAGAAAGATTGAGAAGAGGGTTGGGGTGAAGTCCCAGCCCTGTTTGACCCCAGTTTGGACATGGATTGGCTCTGTGATGGGTCCGTTGGGAAGGATCACAGCCTGCATCTCGCCGTGGAGCAGACAGAGGATGGTGACTAACTTTTGGGGGCATCCGAAACAAAAGAGAACGCTCCATAGACCCTCGTGGTTGATAGTGTCAAAGGCCTTTGTAAGGTCGAAGAAGGCCATGTACAAGGTACAGAATAAAAACCACACTCACATATTAGAGAGTGACAGGTACCGATTAAAACCCACAATCACATAACCGAAACTGAGAGGTACAGAATAACCCCCACAATCATATACCAGTAACAGACGGGTACAGATTAAACGCCACACTCATATACCAGAGATAGATAGGTACATAATTAAATACACACTCACATACCAGAATCTGACACCATCAGTTCCCGGAAGATCCAGACCGCCGTGCGCCTGCTGCTGCTGCTCAGGGAGCTGGCCAAGCACGCCGTGTCGGAAGGGACAAAGGCGGTGACCAAGTACACCAGCTCCAAGTAAAACTCCTCGCTGTCCTGACAGAACAAACCCCAAACACAACGGCTCTTTTAAGAGCCACCCACAATCTCTCTGAAAGAGCTGCACAAGCGCATCACCCTTTAGGCTCAATTTACTGTAATTATTTCCTGAACATGTGTGTTTGAGAACCTTTGCAGTTCCAGCTGTGGATTTAGTTTTGATTTCTCATAAGCAGCTTCACTGTCCGGTTCGACGTTAGGCCGCTGTTGAATTTCCCGCCATTCAAGCTACAAACACGGTTCCTTGTCGCTCGTTCCCATTTACAGCGCCTGTCGAGGAATTAGGAGCTTGTTTAGGGGATGAGACTCACATTTCAGTCACCTCATTCTCTCGCAAGCCCTTTTCGAGTTTATTTTTCAATTCCTGTTGCGGGTCAATTCGTTTATTGACCCGGGACTCCCCGCAGTGTAAAAACCGAGAATGGGAGTTCGTACAGAGACCAGAACGGGAGCAGTGTGAACACTCTGTCCCTCTTCCCTTTTCACAGAAGGACTTCCAGTTCTGGTCTCACTTTCCCCTGTGCGGAGGATCGATCCATGATCTGTGATTCCCAACTTTTACACAGTTTGAGCTAGAATGTGTCCTGTTACAGAGTCAGTGGGGATTGATTGCCGTCCGTTACAGACAGATTGACAGTGAACGCGAATTTAATCCTGATTTTAACAGTCTGGAATTTGTAAGGGAAATATGGAATAAAATAAAAGGAAGTAAAACCTGTTTGTAAACCTTTGGTTAATGGTGAATTTATTAACATAATCCGCACTTAAAAAAATTATTGGCGGTGTTTTTGAAATTAAAAATCGTTCGAGGCCTGACTATTGACAGGAATTTCCGCCCTTGTTTCATTGGTAGTCTCAACTGACAATGGGTAAGGCGAGAGATTAACATTCAGCGGCGGTTTGAGTAAAGAATCACCATGACTGGATGAGGAGGCAAAGGATTGGGTAAAGGCAGAGTCAAGCGAATCTCGGGCCTGATCTACGAGAAGACCCGCGTGATACTGAAGGTTTTCCTGGAGAATGTGATCCGGGATGCGGTCACCGACACTGAGCACGCCAAGCGCAAGACGGTCACTGCCATGGATGTGGTCTACGCTCTGAAACAGCAGGGCCGCACTCGATGGGTTCGGCGGCTGAACAACGCGACCTTTCCCCCAAGCACAACACAAAGGCTCTTCTCAGAGCCACCCACCGCCTCACAGAGAGAGCAGTGACCTGGGGAACGGGGGCGAGATAGTTGATTTACATTTTGTTCTGCATAGTTATGTTTTTTGCCAAAATCTATATTGTGGTGTTGGTGTTTTAAATCAGCATATACACGATGGACAGAATGTCCTTTTAGTTTTCGAATCATAGACATTTACGGGGCATTCCAGATGAAGGTAATACTGAAACAACTAATGTAGTTAGAACATAAGAACATAAAAACATAAGAAATTGGAGCAGGTGTAGGCCATACGGCCCCTCGAACCTGCTCCGCCATTTAATACGATCATGGACTCAGGTCTACTTTCCTGCCCCAGAAACCCTTATTCCCTGATCGTTTAAGAAACTGTATGTTTCTGTCTTAAATTTATTCAATGTCCCAGCTTCCACAGCTCTCTGAGGCAGCGAATTCCACAGATTCACAACCCTCAGAGAAGAAATTTCTCCTCATCTCAGTTTTAAATGGGCGGCCTCTTATTCTAAGATTAAGCCCTCTAGTTCTAGTCTCCCCTAGCAGTGGGAACATCCTCTCTGCGTTCACCTTGTCAAGCCTCCTCATAATCTTATATGTTTCGATAAGATCACCTCTCAATCGTCTGAATTCCAATGAGTCGAGGCCCAACCTACTCAACCTTTCCTCATCAGTCAACTCCTTCATTCTGGAATCAACCTTGTGAACCTTCTCTGAACTGCCTCCAAAGCAAGTATATCCTTTTGCAAAATTTAATGCAGTATTCCAGGTTTGGCCTCACCAATACCCTGTACAACTGTAGCAAGACTTCCCTGCTTTTATACTCCATCCCATTTGCAATAAAAGCCAAGATTCCATTGGCCTTCCTGATCACTTGCTGTACCTGCATACTGACCTTTTGTGTTTCATGCACAAGTACCCCCAGATCCCGCTGCACTGCAGCACTTTGCAATCTTTCGCCATTGAAATAATAACTTGCTCTTTGATTTTTTTCTGCCATAGTGCATGACCTCACACTTTCCAATATTATACACAATCTGCCAAATTATTGCTTACTCACTTAGCCTGTCTATGTCCTTTTGCAGAATGTTTGTGTCCTCACACATTGCTTTTCCTCCCATCTTTGTATCGTCAGCAAACTTGGCTGTGTTACACTCGGTCCCTTCTTCCAAGTCGTTAATATAGATCATTCATAGTTGGGGTCCCAGCACTGATCCCTGTGGCATCCCATTGGGTACTGATTGCCAACGTGAGAATGAACCATTTATCCCGACTCTCTGGTTTCTGTTCGTTAGCCAATCCTCTAGCCATGCTAATATATTACCCCAACCCCATGAACTTTTATCTTGTGCAGTAAGTAACCTTTTATGTGGCACCTTGAAAATGCCTTCTGGAAGTCCAAATACACCACATCCACTGCTTCCCCTTTATCCACCCTGTTCGTTACATCCTCAAAGAATTCCAGCAAATTTGTCCAACGTGACTTCCCCTTCATAAATTCATGCTGTTACATCCATGTTACAGCAGTGGCAGATAAGAAAGGCTTTGAATTAAACGATGGGAGGAAGGCAGCATCAGGGCGGAAAGACAGTGAGGGCCCCTTGCCCTCAGAGAAGAACTCCCAAGTCCTGATCAGAAGTGACTCTCAGGCAATCTCGGTTACAAACCGGTCAATGTCTCGAACATATAAAAATCTAGATCGACAAACACAGCAGCGAGTTTGCTGTCAAGATATATATACAGGAAAAAACGTAAATGAAACTTGCTCATAAGTCCGGCCTTCATTAACCATTTTTACCTGAGAGCAGAACAGAAACAAAAAGAACAGTACAAATCAGGAGGGGATGCAATTGATGACCTCATTTAAGAATTTGAGATTGTGGTGAGCAATAAATCTGATTGAATGTTTAAAGAGACCAATCAGAGAGATACAGAACAATGGAAATTGACAACGCAGCCAATGAACCAATCACAGTCATTGCCTTCACCAATCCCTCATTAGCATAGGGCTGTGGGCGGAGTGTGGGGCTGCCTACATAATGCGAGCCTGGAGCAGAATTTCCTTCATATATGTGCCCGACTGAACAAGACGATGCCTGAGGAAAAGAAACCAGCTCGGCCTTTTGGCTAAGATCTGCATAACTAACCTGACCAGCCACCATGACGTCCGGGTGGTTTCTCCCTGGTCAGGAAGGTATATGCTTACATTTTTGTAAAACAGGAGGTGGGTGGGATTGGTGACCCATCCACCTCCACGGAGGTGTGTGGGGGACCTGACCCATCCACCTCCATGGCACGAACCTGGTATTGCAGTACTTCCAGGAACGGTGCAGTGGCTCTAGGCCTTTTGGCTAAGAGCATTGGCGCAGAGTGATCCTTGACTGGTGCAGGGTGACCTCTGGCGTTTGACAAAGAATTGTAACGATTGGATAACGATTGGACATGAATTTAAAAAAAAAAAAAAAAAAAAAAGAAACCAGCTTCGAAAAAGGGTGCCAAGAAAGTTATCAAGAAAACACCACCGAAGGGCGGCAAGAAGCGCCGAAAGTCGAGGAAAGAGAGTTACTCCATCTACATCTACAAAGTGATGAAGCAGGTTCACCCCGACACCGGGATCTCCTCCAAGGCCATGGGCATCATGAACTCGTTTGTGAACGATATTTTCGAGCGCATCGCGGGTGAGGCTTCCCGCCTGGCCCATTACAACAGACGGCGCACCATCAGCTCCCGGGAGATCCAGACCGCCGTGCGCCTGCTGCTGCCCGGGGAGCTGGCCAAGCACGCCGTGTCGGAAGGGACAAAGGCGGTGACCAAGTACACCAGCTCCAAGTAAAACTACACGCTGTCCTGACAACAAACCCAAAACACAACGGCTCTTTTAAGAGCCACCCACAACATCATTGAAAGAGCTGCACAAACACATCTCCCTTTAGACTGAATTTACTGTAATTATTTCCCGAACAACTGTGTGAGAGAACCTTTGCAGTTCCAGCTGTAGATTTAGTTTTGAATTCTCATAAGCAGCTTCACTGACGTTCGACCTTGGTGTCGCTGGAATTTCCTGCAGAGTCAACTACAAACACGTCCCTGGTCGCTTTCCCTTTGTTCTCAGACCCGTTCATTCACAGTGCCTGCCGACGAATTTATTTTGGGGGGCGAGGAAACTCCGATTTCAGTCACATTCTCACTCAAGCCCTTTTCACGTTTTGTTTTATTCCGTTGCGCTCAGTCTGTTTATTAACCCGAGACTCCCCGCAGTGTAACAACCCAGAATGGGAGTTCTTAGAGACTAGAACAGGGGCAGTTTAAACACTCTGTCCCTCTTCTCTTTTCACAGAAGGACTCTCCGTTCTGGTCTCACTCCCACAGCAGCTCCTGTGAAAACAAGTTCACTTTTACAAAGATGGAGCTGGAATGTGTCCCGTTACAGAATCAGTGGGGACTGAGTCCCGCCCGTTACAGACAGTTTGAAGCTGAAGCCGAATTTAATCTTGATTGTAACAGGCTGGAATTTGCAAGGCAAACATGGAATAAGATAAAAGGAAACAAATTGTTTAGAAATATATGGCTAACGGTGAAGTTACTAACATAATCCGCAATTTTAACAATTATTGGCGGGAATTTTGAATTTTAAAAATCGTTAGATTCTGACTGTTGGGAACCAGTAATTTCCGCCCTCCTTTCATTGGTGGACTAAACAGGCTGTGATTGGTCATCGGAAACGGCCAATGAAATCCACGACAGAGTGACCAATCCCAAGTTCGCTCCCTGCATCCCTCCAGAAGGTATAAGAAGGGCAGATATGGGAGAAGTTTCTCATTCTTTGTCTGAACCTGCGGATTGTGGAAATGTCTGGAAGAGGAAAAACCGGCGGTAAAGCTCGGGCCAAGGCCAAGTCTCGCTCCTCCCGGGCTGGACTGCAGTTCCCTGTGGGCCGTGTTCACAGGCTCCTGCGAAAGGGGAACTACGCTGAGCGTGTGGGTGCCGGAGCCCCGGTCTACATGGCTGCTGTGCTCGAGTATCTGACCGCTGAAATCCTGGAGCTGGCCGGCAACGCGGCCCGCGACAACAAAAAGACCCGCATCATCCCCAGACACCTGCAGCTGGCCATCCGCAACGACGAGGAGCTCAACAAGCTGCTGGGAAAGGTGACCATCGCTCAGGGCGGGGTGCTGCCTAATATCCAGGCTGTGCTGCTGCCCAAGAAAACCACCACTTCGTCCAAGAGCAAGTAAAG
The DNA here is from genome assembly GCF_044704955.1 of Pristiophorus japonicus. Lineage (NCBI taxonomy): Eukaryota > Metazoa > Chordata > Chondrichthyes > Pristiophoridae > Pristiophorus > Pristiophorus japonicus. Next base: position 340,058 of record NW_027254416.1, on the reverse strand, counting down.
CAGATAAGATTTAATCTAATAACCCAAAGGCTCTTTTCAGAGCCACTCACAGTATCTGAAAGGGCTGCTTACTGTATTATTGGAGACCTTCAGTTCAGGTACCGATAAATTGGTCTATTTCAGACCTGTATGCGGGAGTTTTCAGTTCCTGGTATCTGCATTACGGTTCTCTGCTCACCCAAACTGTTCGAGTTAGCAGCTAATAATTAAACTACAGTTGTCAGAGACTCAAAACTTGTATAAATACCGCAACCGGTTCCTTAAATATTCTTTAGTCTATCAATGATAGCTGTATGAAGAGAGTCGGCTGTTATTAAAAGGGCCTAATTTAATTCTGGTCTGCTTTGAGAGTTTGAATGCTGGTTCTGTTCCCGGGAGCTCCGGCCGTTCCCGGGCTGTGTATTTCTCTTCTTTAGCCGGCCAGTTTAGACCTGCACTGAGCAGCCAAGCGCAAGACGGTCAATGCCATGGATGTGGTGTACACTCTGAAACGGCAGGGCCGCTCTTTCTATGGATTCAACGCGACCCTCTCCCCCAAGCACAAAGCAAAGGCTCGTCTCAGTGCCAACCACCGCCTCACAGGGAGTGGGGGAGGGGAGGGGACTAGGGTGGAGGGAGATATCGTTGATTTATATTTTGTTCTGTATAGATAGATATTTTCGCCAAGGTCTATATGTTTTAAATCCGCATATGCACGATGGATGATGTATCCTTTTAGTTTCAGAATTATAGACATTTATCATCGAAGCTTCCAGCATGGAAGGAGGCCACTTCGGCCCATCGTGTCCGTGCCGGCCAACAAAAGGTTATCCAGCCTAATCCCACTTTCCAGCTCCAGCTCCAGGTCCGTAACCCTGCAGGTTATGGCACTTCAAGTGCACATCCAAGTAGTTTTAAATGTGGTGAGGGTTTCTGCCTCGACCACCCATTCAGGCAGTGAGTTCCAGACCCCCAGCCTCTGCGTGAAGAAATTTCCCCTCTAAACCTTCTGCCAATTAATTTAAATTTATGTCCCCTGTGCTAAGGGAAATAGGCCGTTTATGGCACAACTCTTTTGGGGAAAACATAATAAATTAATCCAAGTGCCCCCTGATCTGGGGGACACTCCAAACACTTTTCACGTGCCCTTTTTTTTTGGGTTATTTTTGTGGGGGGTTTTTTGGGCAGAAAAACCATAATTTACAAGTGCCCCCTATAAAAGGGGAGGGGGACACTAAAACCCAGCAATTAAAACAAATTAAACTTTAAAACATATAAAATCATGTTAAAATTTGGTGCCGGGGGTGACAATACACTCCAGTCCCTCCGGCGCCCACCTCTCGCGGAAGGCCGCGAGCGTACTGGTGGACACCGCGTGCTCCATCTCAAGGGACACCCTGGCCCGGATGTAAGCACGGAAGAGAGGCAGCCAGTCAGGCTGAACGACCGCCCGCTGCCTGGACCGGCTGATGGCACCCTTGGCCGTGCCCAGGAGCAGTCCTACAAGGAGGCCTTCGGACCTACCCGCTCCCCTCCGCACAGGGTGCCCAAAGATCAGGAGTGTGGAATTGAAGTGCAGCCAGAAATTGAGGAGCAGCCCCTTTTAATAATGGAACAGGGGCTGCAACCTCGTGCATTCACTAAAAACGTGGAACACGGACTCTTCCAGACTGCAGAAATTGCAGGCGGCCTGGGAGCCCATGAACCGACTTAAAAATTTATTGCATGGGACTGCTCCGTGTACCACCCTCCAGGCCAAGTCCCCGATAAATAATGGGAGGACTCCCACATAGAGTGCAGTCCATCGGGGACCCCCGCCTCCTCCAGAGAGCAAGATGGTACGCCATGGCGTGTCCGGACAGCAGACGAGGATGGCAAGGTTGAGAGTGTGCAGGAGCAGCCCGTACAGGAAACCCCTCCATGCAGAACTGAAAGGCACGGAGGGGATTTCCCCGAGGTGGCTCAAGTTGTGAGGTGCCGGCTCCCGAGGGAGGTTCCGGGGTTTGGCGCCGATGAGGAATTCCGTCTGGACTGGGGTCAGTTCGGACGGGATCTCCTCACGTGCTTGAGCCTCCTCAACACACCAAACGGAGTCAGGGCCCAGAGCTGTTTTTAGCGACTCGATGGCATTGGCTGCGCGGTGGACGTCGGCCGAATTTAGGCGCCGTACCAGCATGTCTGGCACCATTCAGCCCGCTCCTCCGCCATCGAGCAGGTCCCTGACCCTGGTCACCTCGCCAGCCGCAGCCCTCTCGTCGGACTGCCACCTGAAACCTCGGTCGTGGAGGTACGGATTCCCGAGCAGCGGCTCCTGCAGGACAGCCGCCACTCCAGCCGATGGAGAGCTGCGCTTGGTGGAGACTTTGTTCCAGACCCTGATGAGTTCCTGGTAAAAGACAGGCAGCCCCTGGAAGCCAGTCCTGATGCCCCCCAAGCTCACAAACAGGAGCTGCATGTCGTAGTTGAGGCTGTGCTGCTGGCGGAAGAAATACGTCGCCAGCGCACACCACCTAAGAGGGGGCTCAACGTGAAGGTATCTCTGCAGAGTCTGAAGACGGAAAGTTGCTAGCTGGGTGCTGACGCACACCAACGACTGACCGCCCTCCCTAAGCGGGATACTCAAGACCGCCGCAGAGACCCAGTGCTTCCTGTTGTTCCAGAAACAGTCCACCAGCTTCTTCTGTATCCTGGCGACAAACGCAGGGGGAGGGGTCAAAGTGACCAGCCGGTACCACAGCATAGCGGCCACCAGCTGGTTTATGACTAGCAGTCGACTCCTGTAGGACAGCATTTGGAGCAGTCCTGTCCAGCGCTCTAGGCGAGCGGTGACCTTGGCCTCCAGCTCTTCCCAATTTGCCGGCCAGGCTTCCTCGTCGGGATAAGGTAGACTCCCAGATAGAGGAGATGGGTCGTGCTCCAGGCAAAAGGCCTGAGCTCCTCCAGCAGGGAATCCACCCACCACTGACCCACCAGGAGTCCGGAACATTTCTCCCAGTTGATCCTGGTGGAGGATGCGGCCGAGTAAATCTCCTTGCACTCACGCATCCTCCACAGGTCAATGGGATCCTCTACCATGAGGAGCACATCATCGACATAAGCCAAGAGGACGACCTCCATTCCAGGTCCTTGCAGAGCCAGTCCCATCAACCTCGTCCACAGGAGGCGCAGGAAGGCTGCACGCCGATGGCATATAACTGGCCGGACATGGGGCATCCCTAGCGCACCCCTCTCCTAAAGCGAAGGAGTGCCGTCAAGGACCCATTAACCTTAATCAGATACTCCGTGGCGGCATACAAAAGTCGGATTCGGGTGACAAAATGCGTCCCGAAACCGAAAGCGTGCAGAGTTCCGAAAAGATAGTCATGATCCACCCTGTTGAGCGCCTTCTCTTGATCGCGAGATAGGAAGGCGACCGACAGACCAGCCTCCTGGGAGTGATGGATGATGTCCCGGACCATATGTATGTTATCGTGGATTGTCCGGCCCAGGACCGTGTAGGACTGGTTGGGGTGGATCATGTGGTCCAGCACGGCGCTAAGGCGAGCAGACATCACCCTGGTGAAGATTTTGTAGTCCGTGCTGAGAAGGGAGACTGGGCGCCAGTTCTTAAGTAGGCGGAGATCGCCCTTCTTAGGCAGCAGGACGATAACTGCCCTGCACCAAGAGAGGGGCATCTCCCCGGTCGCCAGACTTTCCCCCAGGACCCGCGTGTTCTCGCCCCCCAGGACATCCCAGAACGCCCTGTGGAACTCCAGTCAGCCTGTCCAGCCCCAGGGCTTTTCCCCTCGAGAGCTGGTCGAGGGCGCCGGTCAGCTCCGCCAGGCTGAGCGGAGCTTCCAGATTTTCGCCACCCTCTGGGCCGACCTTCGGCAGGTCCTCCCAAAACACTCAATGCGCTTCCTCATTGGACGGCTCCGGAGAGAACAGAGCCCCGCAATATTCTCGGGCCCTGTTGCTGACGCCCTCCGGATCTGAGACGAGAGAGCCGTCGTCGGCCAGCAGCGTCAAGAGCTGCTTACGGACACCCTGTCTTTTTTCCAGTGAGTAGAAATGGTGGGTGTCGCGGTCCAGATCCCGCAGGAACCAGATCCGCGACCTCACGAATGCGCCTCGGGACCCGAGGAACTGCAGGTCCTTCAGCACGGCCTTCTTCGCTTCGTACACCGTCCGCAGGGCCGGGTCCTCGACGACGTGACTGACACGGGATTCCAGGTCGAGCACCTCTTTTTCTAGGCGCCCGACCCTGGCCACCCGCCCCTTGGTCGACCCCCTCGCATACTCTTTGCAGAAGACACGGACGTGAGCCTTGCCCACGTCCCACCATAACCTCAAGAAGGGGAAGACCCCCTGCTTCCTTCTCCAGTTGGCCCAGAAATGATGGAACGAGTCCTGGAACCGCTCATCCTCCAGCAGCTGGTTGTTAAAATGCCAGTACGCGGACCCCGTCCTCGCGCGGAGCGAAGCGAGCTCCGCCCACACCAGGTGGTGGTCCGAACACGGCATCGGCCGCATGGAGGCCAGAACATAGGAAACGTATGCCCGAGACACGTAAAGGCGGTCGATTCTGGACGATCCTACTCCAGGCCTCACCCAAGTAAAGGTGCTGGAGTCGGGATGGAGATTTCACCAGACATCCACCAAGTCGAAGGACCCGACCAGGTCCCTCAACTTCTCGATCACCGTCATGCTCTGCGGGGCACCGGAGCGGTCCCTCGCCTCGAGGGTGCAGTTGAAATCCCCTCCGAGGACAATGCAGTTGCCGACGTCGACGGAGCCAAGAAGAGCGGACACTTCTTCGAAGAAGCGCGTTTGCTGCGGGCCAGGCTGAGGGGTGTACACATTCAGGAGATGGAGCGGCACGTCCCCCAGGTGAACCATGACGTGCAGCAAGCGGCCTGGCACGTGCTCCTCGACCCCAAGATCTGCGGCTGAAAATGCGGGGCCAGCAAGTTGGCCACCCCACAAGAAGTGGCAGTGAGGTGGCTCATGCGGACCTTTCCTTGCCATTCCAGGAGCCACGTGGCTTTGTTTCCCGGAATGGTGTGGGTGTCTTGCAGAACACACACCGCATATTTCCCCTCCAGCAGGAGCAAAATTTTGTTAAATCTACGGCGTGCCTCTCTGCTGCCATTGATGTTGAGGCTGGCTATGGTTATCTTCATGACAAAAGCATAGTGCAACCTTTACTTAATCTATTGTGGCGGGGGAATGGAGTCATGTATTGACCTCCACTCCCTCAGCAGCCCAGCGAGGAACGTTTTGAACTGGCGCAGCTCAAGGCTTTGCGCCTTTGATAAGGGCCCACCCGCGGCCATGGTTTTAGCGGCAGCGCGGACGAACCTGATGAGGAGCGCCAGCTCGGACCATTTTTCCAGGGGCAGGTGGGCTCGGTTGCGGCGACCCTGGCTCTGGACCATAAAGTCCCGGAGCTCCTTTACAGGAATGAGGGGGTACTCAGCAGCGGGCACGAGGAGATCCACCACCTCACTGGCGATGGACTCCAGATCTTCACCCGCGCCCTCCACCGAGTCCCCATCCCCCTCCGGCAGGTCGCCGCCAGCAGCTGGTCCATCGACCGCCCAAGGTACAGCAAATGGCCCGGCCACTCCATCCGCCCCTGGCTCAGCCCCAGGATCGTCGGCAGAGGAGTCCCTACTGGGCTCTTTTAATTGTGATGCTGGGTCAGGAAGCGGCAGCAGAAGGCACCGGGGAACATGGAGAGACCTGGTTGAAGAACCGCTCCAGGTCCTCCAAGTCCCCCAGCTCCAAGGTTGGGGGCGAGGGTTGGTGTTCTTCCCCCTTCCCCCCGCCAGCCCCCAGCCCAGCGTGTGTAGGTTCTTTAAAATTATTAAAATTTTCTTTATCTGCCAGATCGAGCAGATCCCGGGAAATGTTGTATATTGGCTGGGCGGGCTCAGGTTCGGCCTTTTCAGCCCCGCCCACCTCAGTCCCTGGGACGCCCGACCCGGCGGCGACGCATTCCTCCGCCGGCCCCAGGCCCCCACAACAGGTAGATCTTCCTCACCATCCCCGGGAGGCAGAGGCTGGGCAGCCTCGACTGTCTGACCCTCCCTGGGGACAGATTCCCCCCGCCTACGGCGCGGTTTGGGGGCGCTGGTGGGGACGCAGGACATGCGGCAGGCATCGACTCCTCCGTGGAGGGATGTTGTTCTCCCTCTGCCTCATTGGAGCGGGGCCTCCTTTTTTGTCTGAGGGGGATGCGGAGGCAGGGAGACCTCCATGTGTGCCGAGGCCTCCCGCTCTGCTCCCCCCTTTTGTTTTTCTTGCCCGCGCCCGAGCCTCTCTGCAGAATTAGTCGCTTGCCGGTGACAACGGGTAGGCCGAGTGTGGTGATCGGGCTGTCCGGCGCACTGAGGGGACCCGTCTCGAGGTATTTCACCTTCCTCCACGCCTTCCTTCCGCCCGGACGCTCTCCCTACCCCCCGCCGGAGGCCATGAAGACAAAGGCCTCCGACGATGTCCGCGCACCCACGCGGAGGCTACTAGGGGGAGGGGTGGCGGCAGCGCCAGCCTTGGCCGCCTTTGGTGTTTTGGCAACCTTGGAGGTGGGGCAGTTCTTACGAACATGCCCCACCTCCCTACAGGCATGGCACCGCACGCCGTCCGACATCCAAAAGACGCGGTAGGCAGTCCCCTCGTGCACCACGTTGAAGGTGCCCTCCGTCGTCTCCTCCCGCGCCAGCCGGACAAAAAGCTGGCGGCGGAAGGAGAACACGTGACGCAGGCTGGTCTCCCTGAGGCCAAGCGGTATCGGGTTAATCCCCGACCTTGCCTCCCCCAGTTGATGTAGGTGGGGGAGCAGGAGCTCAGCAGGAAAAAAGGGCGGGACATTCGAAAGAATGACACTCTGCGCGGTGGCTTCGAGAGGGTCCACCGGCTGGAATGTCCCGCCCACCATGAGCCCCTTTTCAGGGCCAGGGACACCGCCCGCTCCGACCCCAGGAAGAACACAGCCTTCCCGGACACCATGGAGGCCACGACAATGGCCGAGGTGCCGACTACCCCAGCCATCGCCCGCACGCACTCCTTGATGCTCATAGTGGGGTGAGTGTAGCTCTTGACCCCATGTTTTTTAGTTATTAATCTAAATGGTGGCAGGGCAGCAGGAGGCGTAGGAAGCGCCGTGGCTGCGGATGCCGCTTGCGCGTAAGTCTTAACTGGCCCTGCCACCGACGTGGATGGGGTCGCCATCACGGGGTCCCTTTAAGGGCTACACTTACCCCAGAGTCACAGACCTTAATTGTCTTAATAGGCCTTGTTAAATGTGTGAGCAGAGGGAGCTCTTAATGAGGCACACCTCTCCCCTAGTTAACGATTGGGGAGGGGCCTTGCTCCCTCTGCTCAGTTGTCTTGATTTTTTAATTAGGAGGAAAGTGCTCTCAGGGAGAGAGGGGAGAGACAGAGAGAGAGAGAGAGAGTGAGGGGGTGGGAAAGAGGGAAGCTGTGAGGGCAGGTCTCCCCTCACAGTGCTGGGTGGGTGTTTTGCTGGGGTGCACTCCCCAGATGGCAAAAGAACACAGTCTTATTAGGTGGTCTTCGGGTGGGTGGGGTTTCTGCCTCGACCACCCATTCAGGCAGTGAGTTCCAGACCCCCACCCTCTGCGTGAAGAAATTTCCCCTCTAAACCTGCCAATTACTTTAATTCCCCTGTGCTAAGGGAAATAGGCCGTTTACGGCACAGAAGGTACGGCATATTCCAGTGAAGGTAATACTGAAACAACTAATATAGTTACAGCAGTGACAGATAAGAAAGGTGTGGGAGGAAGGCAGCATCAGGGCGGAAGGACAGTGAGGGTTTTTTGCCCTCACAGAAGGACTCCCAAGACCTGACCAGAAGTGACCCTCAAGCAATCTCGGATACAAACCGGTCAATGTCTGTCGAACATGCAGACATCTAGATCGATAAATAACAGAATATGGCTCGGGAGGGGATGTAACTGATGACCTAATTCAAGAATTTGAGATTGTGGCGAGCAGTAAATCTGATTGGTCTCTTTAAATATCCAATCCGAGAATTACAGAACAATGGAAATTGACAACGTAGCGAATGAACCAATCACAATCGTTGCCTTCACCAATCCCTCATTAGCATAGGGCTGTGGGCGGAGTGTGGGGCAGCCTATATAATGCGAGCTCCGAGCTGAGTTTACGTCATGTCTGGGTCGGATTGAACAAGGTGATGCCTGAAGAGAAGAAATCAGTTACTGCCAAGAAAGGCGCCAAGAAAGTGATCAAGAAAACGCCACCGAAGGGCGGCAAGAGGCGCAGGAAGTCGAGAAAGGAGAGTTACTCCATCTACATCTACAAAGTGATGAAGCAGGTTCACCCCGACACCGGCATCTCCTCCAAGGCCATGGGCATCATGAACTCCTTTGTGAACGATATTTTCGAGCGCATCGCGGGTGAGGCTTCCCGCCTGGCCCATTACAACAAGCGATCCACCATCAGCTCTCGGGAGATCCAGACCGCCGTGCGCCTGCTGCTGCCCGGGGAGCTGGCCAAGCACGCCGTTTCGGAAGGGACAAAGGCGGTGACCAAGTACACCAGCTCCAAGTAAAACTCCACGCTGTCCTGACAGAACAAACCCCAAACACAACGGCTCTTTTAAGAGCCACCCACAACGTCTCTGAAAGAGCTGCACAAACACATCACCCTTTAAACTCAATTTACTGTAGTTATTTCCTGAGCAAGTGTGTTTGACAACATTTAAAGTTCCAGCTGTAGATTTAGATTTGAATTCTCAGATAAGTTTTACTGTCTGGTTCAACCTTAACTTCGCTGATGAATTTCCCTCCCAGTAAACTGCACACACTGTCCGTGGTCGCCTGCCAATGAATTATGATCTTATTTTAGGAGGTGAAACTCAGACTTTAGTCCCCTCATTCTCTCTCAAGCCCTTTTAAATATAAAAAAAAAATCTAGTTCGGCTCAACCGGCTTATTAATCCGAGACTCCGAGTGCAACAGCCCAGACTGGGAGTTCTTACAGAGACCAGAACAGGGAGTTTGAACCCTGTGTCCCTCTTCTCTTTTCACAGAAGAACTCCCAGTTCTGGTCTCACTCCCGCCTGTGCGGAGGATCGATCCATGATCTGTGATTCCCAAATTGTACAAAGATTGAGCTGGAATGTGTCCCGTTACAGAAGGTTTGAAACTGGGCCCGAATTTCATCTTAATTGTAATATCCTGGAATTTGGAAGCAATATGGAATACGACAAAAGGAAATAAAAAGTGTTTGGAAATCTTTGGCTAATGGTGAATTTATTAACATAATCCGCATTGTAAAAAATATTGCCGGGGTTTTTGAAATTGAAGATTCGTTGGAAGTCGAACAGTAATTTTCGCCCTCTTTTCATTGGCGGGCTAAACAGATGGTGATTGGTCAGCGGAAAAGACCAATGAAATCCACTTCAGGGCGACCAATCACAGGTTCGCTCTCTGCATCCCTCCAGAAGCTATAAGAAGGGCCGATGTGGGAGGAGTTTCTCATTCTTTGTCTGAACTTGTGGAAATGTCTGGAAGAGGAAAAACCGGCGCTAAAGCTCGGGCCAAGGCCAAGTCTCGCTCCTCCCGAGCCGGACTGCAGTTCCCTGTGGGCCGTGTTCACAGGCTCCTGCGAAAGGGGAACTACGCTGAGCGTGTGGGTGCCGGAGCCCCGGTCTACATGGCTGCTGTGCTCGAGTATCTGACCGCTGAAATCCTGGAGCTGGCCGGCAATGCGGCCCGCGACAACAAGAAGTCCCAGACACCTGCAGCTGGCCATTCGCAACGACGAGGAGCTCAACAAGCTGCTGGGAAAGGTGACCATCGCTCAGGGTGGAGTGCTGCCGAATATCCAGGCTGTGCTGCTGCCCAAGAAAACCACCACTTCGTCCAAGACCAAATAAAGCGGACAAGATTTAATCTAATAACCCAAAGGCTCTTTTCAGAGCCACCCACAGTATCTGTGAAAGGGCTGCTTACTGTCTTAATGGAGTCAGAGCCCTTTAATTCATGTACCTAGAGATTGGTCTGTTTTAGACCTGTAAACATAGAAAATAGATGCAGGAGTAGGCCATTCGGTCCTTCGAGCCTGCACCACCATTCAATAAGATCATGGCTGATCTTTCACCTCAGTACCCCTTTCCTGCTTTCTCTCCATACCCCTTGATCCCTTTAGTTATAAGGGCCGCATCTAACTCCCTCTTGAATATATCTAACGAACTGGCATCAACAACTCTGCGGTAGGGAATTCCACAGGTTAACAACTCTGAGTGAAGAAGTTTCTCCTCATCTCAGTCCGAAATGGCTTACCACTTATCCGTATGGGGGAGTTTTCAGTTCCCAGTCTCTGCATTACGGTTCTCTGCTCAGATACACTCTTCCAGTTAACAGCGAATAATTGAACTACAGTTGTCACTCAACAATTGTATAAATACCGCCACCGGTTCCTCAAATATTCTTTAGTCTATCTGAAAACTAGAGAGTCGGCGGTGATGAATTAATGTAGTAATAAAAGGGCCTAGTTTAATTTTGGTCTGGTTTGAGATAGTTTGAATGCTGCTTCTGTTCTCGGGAGCTCCGGCCGTTCCCGGGCTGTGTATTTCTCTGCTAAGCCAGTCAGTTTAGACCGCACTGGAGCAGCGAGCGATGTACACACACACGACCTGGGTCAATTGCAGTGCTTCCCAGATCTGCCTGTCCCCATTCTCCGGCAACACCGAATGGGGAAATCTGTGCTCTGCCCCGGGGAACTCGAGGTCAGAGCGATGCAAAGCCGATGTCAGTTTCTGAAAATATTAAAGGGTTCATTAGTTAATCGTCAATAACTCCTATGTGAACGGAGTTGGTATATAAACACACGATCAGTAATCAGTCCCACACCCTCTGCCCGTCCCTACAATGGGTTAATGAACAACACGAAGCTCTGGTTACAGGAGATGGCAGCTCTTTCCTTTGCTGATTTGGTGGCTCTGAAAAGAGCCGTTGTTGCACTTGGTGCTGAAGCTTCGAGCCGAGGCAGGGGGAGTCTAGGCGCGCTCCCCGCGGATGCGGCGGGCGAGCTGGATGTCTTTGGGCATGATGGTGACTCGCTTGGCGTGAATGGCGCAGAGGTTGGTGTCCTCAAACAGCCCCACCAGGTAAGCCTCGCTGGCCTCCTGCAGGGCCATGACTGCCGAGCTCTGGAAGCGCAGGTCGGTCTTGAAGTCCTGAGCGATCTCCCGCACCAGGCGCTGGAAGGGAAGTTTGCGGATCAGCAGCTCGGTGGATTTCTGGTATCGGCGGATTTCCCTCAGAGCCACGGTGCCGGGTCTGTAGCGATGAGGCTTCTTCACTCCGCCCGTGGCCGGAGCGCTCTTCCGGGCCGCTTTGGTCGCTAGCTGTTTGCGAGGAGCTTTCCCTCCGGTGGATTTGCGCGCTGTCTGCTTGGTCCTGGCCATTTTCTGAACGGATCTCAACACAAAAAAAAATCTGGGACACAGGGACTGTTAATGCGGAGCCTCCTCTGGGGCTTCCTTTTAAAGTGTGTGAGGGTCCGCCCCAAGGGCTGTGATTGGCTGCAGCCCGACCGCCAATCAAGTTTGAACCAAGCACCGAGAGTGAAAATGAAGGGCGGGGATTACTGGGCCCTGATTGGCTGAACTGAAACTGACAGTTGGTCAATTTCAAAAAGCCCGCCAATTTCACAGTATCAACCAACAGAGATTAAAGAAACTCTAATTTCCCGCCAGCAATTTAAGAATCCCGCTCTTTATAACGGCGATTGTGCCCCATTATAAGTCACCAAGTCCATTTCTCTGTAACATTCCGGTTTGAATTCTGTTCCATTCCCTGATCGGTCTGTACCGGGCGGGAATAAATCCCCGGTCACTGCTTCCTGTAAACATAAAGTCCCGCATCGATCCCGCCAGTGCCGTCCCATTTAACCGATTCTCACAGAAACCTCACATGACAGGAATTATCCGTGAGGGAAGACTATAATGTCTGGGTAAAGGGGACTGTGTATCCCACCCGGTAATTGTGACTGTCAGCCGAAATTTCTGATCTCTCACATTTACAATACTTGTAAAATATTTAATAATTCCCATATTCCTACAGCGACTACACTCCAAAAGTACTCGATTGGTCTTGAGGCGTTCGGTGGTCGTGAAAGGCGCTATATAAATCCAAATATTTCTTTCCATTAATTAAACAGCCAAAACCATTTCCCAACCAAATTGTCCACGCTCCCATCCCCAGGTCACTGCTCTCTCTGTGAGGCGGTGGGTGGCTCTTAGAAGAGCCTTTGTGTTGTGTTTGGAGGAGGGAGAAGGGTCGAGTTAATCAGCCGCCGAATCCATAGAGAGTGCGGCCCTGCCGCTTCAGAGCGTACACCACATCCATGGCAGTGACCGTCTTGCGCTTGGCGTGCTCAGTGTAGGTGACCGCATCCCTGATCACATTCTCCAGGAAAACCTTCAGCACCCCACGGGTCTCCTCGTAGATCAGGCCTGAGATCCGCTTGACACCGCCACGGCGAGCCAGGCGGCGGATAGCTGGTTTGGTGATGCCCTGGATGTTATCACGGAGCACTTTACGGTGCCGCTTTGCTCCGCCTTTACCCAGTCCTTTACCACCTTTACCTCGACCAGACATGATGATTCTTCACTCAGACAGCCGCTGAATGAGAAGCGAGCTCCTCCCGGCTCCATTTTATAGAGCCGGAGCCAACCTGACTGAGAAAGCGCAGAGTGAGAGAGGCGGGAAGGGGAGGAGACAGAGTCAAGATTGACAGACAGAGCAGAGAGCGGCCTCTGGTCTTCCAGCTCCGCCTCCAGCTTTCTGCAGCCGCCAATTTCAAACCGTTTTCCCACAATAGAACCGAAACACAGCGCTCCGCACAAACCCTTACAGACTCGGAATTCATCTTCAAGGCTTCCATGAACCAGAAGCTTTTAAATAAAGTCCCGTTACAATTAACAATCGCGAATATTCCCGCCTATATACAGCCCCTTCCCTGTCAATCTCAGACCTTGTTCCATCTCCCCACACTTCCTCTCAGAGACGGGTTCAGCAGTTTACAAACACCTTATTCCAGCTGATTTGGAGAATGTGGTGTTTGGGGTTTGAGTTGTGAGGCGGGGTATCTCCGCCAGTATCACTGTCTCACAGACTCTCCCACTGAATCTGTGAAATGACAATGACCAGGAGCTGAGACTGGAGCCGAACACATCCCCAGTTACAGTGAGGCCCGGGCCGGACATCCCATTCTGTGGGTTTTATTGCAGACACTGGGGGGAGGGGTGGGTGCAGCCAATATCAGCGAGTCACCAGGGATCCTGGCTTCATGTTCAATGATTTCTGTCTGAAATCTGAGCCCGGCCCCGGGACAGGGATCATTTGATTCGGGGATCAGCTCTTTTCTGAGAGGCGTGGGTGGCTCTGAGAAGAGCCTTTGGGTTCAGATGTTTACAAATTGCACTTTTTATTTACTTTTTGGGCGCTGCTTTCTTGGGTTTTGCTGATTTGGCCTTGGCCCTCGGTTTTTCCACCTTTTTGGCCGCCTTTACCTTTGCGCCTGAGGCCTTCTTCGTCACCAACTTCTTCCCAGCCGCCGCTTTCGGTGTCTTTTTTACTGTTAGCGCCTTCTTGGCTGCTGGTTTCTTGGCCGGAGATTTCTTGGCTGCTGGTTTCTTGGCCGGAGATTTCTTGGCTGCTGGTTTCTTGGCCGGAGATTTCTTGGCTGCTGGTTTCCTGGCAGGAGATTTCTTGGCTGCTGGTTTCTTCACCTTCCTTCCCACTTTCCCCTGGTTTTCCTTCTTAGCGACTTTGAAGGAGCCCGAGGCGCCCGTGCCCTTGGTCTGCACCAGGAAGCCATTTGTCACATTCCTCTTGATACTGAACCTGATCTGGGACCCGCGCTTCTTCACATCCACGCCTTTGGCCGCCAGAGCCTTCTTTATCGCGGTCAGGGACATCCCCTTGCGATCGCTGTCATCGGCCACAACCTTGAGGATCTGTTCGCCCAACGTGGGACCGGCTGGCTTGGAGCGGGGAGCCGCCGCCTTCTTCTTACTGGGAGCCTTGGTTTGAGCAGCGGCGGCAGGAGGAGCCGTTTCGGCGGCTGCAGTGTCAGTCATGTCCGCGACTCTGTGGAAAATCTCTCTGACAGTCAGAGCTCGGTCAGAAATGAAACGGGAGGCGGCGGCACAGAGCAACTTAAAGGCAGCGAGCGGACGGGGCGGAGACATCCTGCTGTCAGCTCCCCGCCCCTCCAGCCTCTCTGTGTTTCTCTCTCCTCATTAACTGTCCGATTCCAATTCAACCCTGGCCCTCCAGAGTCCCAGACTGGCCTCTTTCTGTCCCGAAGACCGGGATGTTTGTTGTCGAGAAAGTTTCATCCGAATTGAAGGCAGCAATTTGGATTTAAACCCGTTTCATTGCTGCACTGATCGCGCTCTCTCACCCGATCGCGGACATTTTCTCTGTTTTTCGACTGAAATTTGAAATCACATCAAACTTGACGTTTAATTCCCACTTTAGATCTGAGCAGGGCAGCAGGGCGATCCTGTGACAGGGAAATCTTTGAATTTTACACAAGAGGGACTCTGGAATCCGGCGATGAGACGGACACACAAACACAGTGACATTAGTCTCACCCGGCCGTCCCTTTAACACACTCTCGCTCACACAATGTTCACAATCTGCACATTCACAACACAAACTGTCCCAGATTTACAGCTCCCAGCACAGGGTTTCCTCTCCGCTCGGCCTGTGCTGCCGATTCTCGGGATTAGTTGTAGTTTCCCAGCTCACTAAGTGTTAAACACTCTGAGACTGGCGCTCCTCACAGTGCCTGTTCCAGATTCAGGGGCAGGAGCCAATCACAGCAGAGGCTGGCTTAACCCATATCTGCTGTTAAGTTGTTGTATTGTTCGCACGCAGAAATATGTTTGCTTAACGTGAAAATATAAATTATGTGTTCACCGTCGCACCAGCCTCTTTGTGTGTCTCTCTCTCCTCCTAAACGGAGGGACATTTAACTGTAACTGGTGTCCTATCCATCTCATACTCAACACCCAGAGATGGCTATCAGAGAGAGCGACAGAGACACAGTACCAGTCTTAAACTCCCTAACTGTGTCTGCTTATTACGCTCTATGATACTATCACACATTCATGTACAGCATCAGCGGAAAAGAGAGAGAGACAGGCACAGTATCAGTCTTACATTGTATATCAGTGTCTCCATATTACGCTCAGTCACAGTGCCACACCGTCATGTATTGCACCAGAGAGAGAAACAGAAACATTCTCAGTGTTGTACTTCCAACAGTGTTTCCACATCGCGCTAAATAACAGAATCCCGCCTTAACAGACAGTTCAAGAGAAAGGGGGATAGCGGCAGAGAGAGAGTGGGCTGAGAGAGAGAGAGAGACAGGGGAGGCAGGGCGGTGAGACACAGAAACATGCACAGTATCAGTTCCAGACTGACCTGTGAGGTCCGGTTTTATCCTGAAAGATCCCATTGGAGAGACAGAAGATGCAGTCCCCTCTCTCACTGATATTGTACCACAGACAAACACATTATTAATCCCACACTGCGGGACAGTGTCAGAGAGTGAGAGAAACAAGGTCCCATATTTAACCCTCGCTTGCCTGTTGTGCTCCCTGTAATCTTGCAGCTCAGGGTCGTTCGGTATTACTCTCAGTGACTGAGTGTTTCACTCTGATTAAACTAAACTGGGACAGTTTCTGTCAGATATTAACTCCTGCACAGTCCCAGCAAACACTCCTACCCCCCCCGTCCCTCCGATGTTTCTGCAGGATTGCTTTGTGAAGACGGGCTCACGAAGTGAAATACACCCTGCACGGAATGATCCCAAATTGAGCATCTCAAAGGGGCAAGGCCCCCAGCTTTAAACATTCTCTGTCCTTGCCCCCCAGGCCCAGTTCCTTTGCTCAGATTCTGATAAAAGTAAATCGGGAAAAGTTCACTTTGATTTTTAAAGGCCGAATTATTGCAGAGAGCTGCGAATGCGGGGTTAAGCCCCGCCCCCGTGTCGATTTCCAGTGAGCAGAAGAGCGCATGCGCCCTCCCCTCTCCCAGCCCTGCCTGTGAGTGCCATTCACTCAGTGATTGGAAGAAGGTGGTTTAAACAACCGGGAATTGAGACACCGCGGCCCCGGGGTAAGGCAGCGAGCAGCAGCCTTCTTACAGCAGCACATCGCTTTGGGCAGATGGGCTCAGAGATCGGCACTGAGTCCGGGGGAAGTTCAGGCGGAGTCGGGGTCTGTGTGTAACAGGCGGAGTGGAGCAAGAACTGGTCTCAGTGCGTGGAGTGAGTGGGGGAAGGGAGAGGCCATTCTCGGGCTGTGTGTGGATAGCGTGTGTCCCGGGTAAGGGAGACAGAATGGGAAGGATCTGCTGTTTATAATCATTGCTGCTTTCTCCCTGCAAACCAGTAGTGAACGTTCCTGCTTTAGTTCCAGTCTCACTGTGTTTGTTGTCATTGGACAGCGAGCAGTGGAAGCAGAGCCGGACACTGAGGATTTATACAAAGAGCATCTATTGCAGGCACCGGGTGAGAAATGTGAAGGACATGTTTTAAACAGCGACTCTTTGTTTTTGTTTGAACGGTTAGTGCCCTGGGAGAGGGGAGCAGCAATCTGAGCTTTGGTAAAAGTCCGTGCTCCATCGGGTAGTCCCATTCCTGAAGCAGGGCAGGGGTTGGGTTGTGTCTGGATGTCAGTAAACTGCTGTAAATCTGCCCAACACACTTGGTGTGCAGAAGCTGAGTGCTGCAATACTGCAGTGGAGTCAGACACTGACACTGTTTGTATCGCTGGCTTCCCTTTGCGAATGTTCATAATAAATATTAATTGAACGATTACATTCATCACTTTAGTCTTTTCTACCTCTACTGTTCTTGAATGATCAGAGATACCTTCTCCTACAGACAAGGAATTGAAGGAACCGGAACAAATGTGAAGTTTCCTCCACCTGAGACATAAGGAACAGTGTAACCAGCTCCTTCTCACACACAGTAGGTACGGTACCTATCACAGTGTGCGGATACACAGACAGGTTATCCAAATTAAACATGTTTGTGGTGCTGAATGGCTTCCTCCTATTCCTGTGTAACAGGTCTGAGGGGGCTGATGTCCACCTCCTGTTCCAATTTAACAGACTGGAGATACTGAGTGGCCTTCTCCTGTTCCTAATGTAATAAACACGAGGGGCTTAATGGCCTCCTCCTGTTCATATGTAACAAACTCTAGGGGCAGAATGACTTCCCCCTGTACCTATGTATCAGGCTAGAATGCGTTGAATGGTCTCCTTTAATTCTTATGTAACAGGTTCCAGGGGCTGAATAGCCACTTCTATTCCTGTGTAACAGACTCTAGGGGCTGAATGGCCTCCTCCAGTTCCGATATAACAAGCTCGCAGGTCTGAATGTCCTCCTCCCGTTCCCATGAAACAGTCCCGCGGGGATGAATGCCCTTGTCCTATTCCTAATGTAACAGACCTGAGGGGCAGAATTGTGTCGTCCTATTGCTTTCTAACTCCAATTGCTGAATGGCCCTCTCCAGTTCTTAATGTAATAGGCTCGAGGAGCTGAATGGCCTTCTCCAGTTCCAAATGTAATAGGCTCAAGGAGCTGAATGACCCTCTCCAGTTCCAAATGTAATTGGCTCGAAGAGCTGAATGGCCCTCTCCAGTTCCAAATGTAATAGGCTCAAGGAGCTGAATGGCCCTCTCCAGTTCCAAATGTAATAGGCTCGAGGAGCTGAATGGCCTCCTCCTGTTCCGATATAACAGTCTCGAAGGGTTGAATGGCTTTCTCCTGCTCCCATGTCACAGGGCCAAAGGGCTGAATGGCCTGCTTGTGATCCTAATTTAACATGCTTGAGGGGCTGAATGTCCTCCTCCAGTTCCTATATAACATGCAGGAGGGGCTGAAAGGCCTCCTCCAATTCCACTGTAACAGACTCGAGGGACTGAATGGCTTCTTCCTGTTCCTTATGTAACAGGCTCAAAGGGATGATTTGCCTCCAAGTTCCATGTGCTGAAAGGCCTCCTCAAGTTCCCAGATCCAAGGACTGTTCTTCCCCGTTGTTTTGGAAATAGCATCGGGCAGTAAACAGGAGCTCAATGCTTCTTGCCCACCAGCTCTCTGATCGGGCTCCTCGCACTGATTATGTTTTCTCATCTCACTCAAACATCCCCAAATGTTGCTTTCTTTTCCATCACCTCTCGAGTTATTAGCCAAGTTTGCATCGAGCAAATCGTGATCTCACCAGTAACAGCACTTTGCCGACGGTTATCCACAAGGCTGCTTCTGACATTTTCTTCTGCGTTAATGTTAACCACCGTAAGTAACTGAAAAGCTTCATTTCTATAGCAACAACAAACACTTGCATTTATGACAGATATAGAATAAATCTCACATTCACTCACTGTACCCCTGACTGACAGATGCAGAATGAATCTCTCACTCACTCACTGTACCACAGACTGACAGATACAGAGTGAATCCCACACTCGCTCACTGTACCACAGACTGACAGATACAGAGTTAATCCCACACTCACTCACTGTACCACAGACTGACAGATACAGAGTGAATCCCACACTCACTCACTGTACCACAGACTGACAGATACAGAGTGAATCCCACACTCACTCACTGTACCACAGACTGACAGATACAGAGTGAATCCCACACTCACTCACTGTACCACTCACTGACAGATACAGAGTGAATCCCACACTCACTCACTGTACCACAGACTGATAGATACAGAATGAATACCACACTTACACACTGTACCACTGACAGTTATGGTTTATATAATGTACTAATAGCTAGTCTCTACTCCAAATATTTCTGAATCGCATTTGTCCAATATAATGAAAAACTTTTGTCTGTTGAGTTCATCTCTGATCTGTAAATTTCACAGATATAGGATAAAACACATTCTCACATACCAGAAACTGACAGATACAGAATAAAACCAACACACAGATACAAAAACTGACAGGTGCAGAATAAATTCCACACACACATACCAGAAACTGGCAGGTACAGAGGAAACACACACTCACACACCCCAGAATGAGAGATACAGAATGAATCCCACATTCACATTGCACAAACTGACATATAAAGGTAAAAATCCACACGCAGATACCAGAAACTGACACCCCACACTTCTGCCACAAACTGACAGGTACAGAAAAAAAACACAATGACATCTCAGAAACTGACAGGTACATATTCATTCCTACACTCACACAGCAGTAACAGAATAAAACCCACATTCACATAGCAGAAACTGACAGGTACAGAATGCAATCCACACTTAGATACCAGAAACTGACAGGTACAGATTAAAACCACAGTCACACATCAGAAAATGACAGGTCTCGATTAAACCCCATACTCCCATACCAGAATCTGACAGGTACAGAATAAAATCCATACTCCAATCTGAAAAACTGATGGATACTGGTCAATATCCACACTCACATACCAGAAGCTGACGATACAGGTTAAAGTACACACACTCATATCAGAAACTGACAGGTACATGATAAAACACACACAGACATAACCGAAACTGACCGATACAGATAAAGACCACACTCACCAGAAACTGATAGATATAGAATAAAACGCACACTCACACATATCAGAAACTGATAGGTACACAATAAAACCCACACTCACATATAAGAAATTGACAGGTAGACAATAAAACCCAAACTCACTTCTCAAAATTTGACAGGTACACAATAAATCCCAACTCACATAGCAGAGACTGACAGGTACAGAATAAATCTCACATTCACTTCACAACAACTGACAGGTACAGAATAAAACAAACACTCAGATACCAGAAACAAAGAGGTACAGTATAAATCCCACATTCACATCGCAGAAACGGACGGGTACAGTATGAAACCCACACCCATGTATCTGAGCAATAATATGCAAGTAAAACCCATACATGCCTGTCAGAAACTGACAGGGAAACACACGCCAGAGACTGACGGAATGAGTAAATAGTTTAGTCACTCGTACTCCAGTGTCAGGCTCACACAATCATTTTTTCAGTAATTCGGATGATAACTAATATGCTCGCAATGTGGCCCATTTAATTAGTGATAAAAGCAATTTGTGAAATAATCCCATTTTTTCTAATTTAATTTGTGACAAAAAGATGGTCTGAGCATGCGCTAAATACACGCTGCTCCTCCCCTCCCCACAGTGTTTAAACCGACGGGAAGGGCCCATGTGAGCTCCCCTCCCCCAATTCTGTCAGCGGCTGCCGTTTCCTCTGTGCTCGGCTGATGATCATTGAACACATCAGGGAGCGGAGAAATCCCGGGCCCGAGTAAGGGAGCAAACAGCAGCCTCCTTACAGCAGCTCATCGCATTGGGACTGTGTCCGCAGATGGGCTTTGAGTCGGGGTAAGTTCAGCGGCAGTCGGGGGCTTTCTGTAAGAGGCAGAGTGGAGCAGGAACTAGTTCTGGAACATGGAGTGAGTGGGGAAGGGGGAGCCCATTCTCGGGCTGTGTGTGTTCAGTGTAAGGTAACAGAGAAAGTAAATCACCTCGCTCTTTCAAATCATTGCTGCTTTCTTTCCCCAAATCAGTCGTGAATGTTCCTGATTCAGTTCCAATCTCAGTGTCTGTTGTTCTTGGACATTGAACAGTGTAAACACAGCCTGGATGTGAGGAGTTTCACAAAGTGCATCTACTGCAGACACCAAAAGAGGAATGTGATAGGAGACATTTCAAAAATGGGTTATTTTGTTTCGGTGCGTTGAATTCTCCAGAACCATGTTGCTGGTGATCGAGAGATACATTGTCGCCCCCTCAGATACATCAGCATTTGGTAACTATGACATTCTGTTAATGACACAGGCCCTCAGCTCGGTTTCAATAGACTGAGAACAATTGTTGTACAGCCCAGGTACCTGTGGTTATATTCCAGGAAGCGATTCAGAAATGTACAGGTAGTCCCATGGGAGTGGGAGATATAAACCTGGACTGTGCCAATCGGGTGGTCCCATTCATGGACCAGTGCTGGGTTTGGGTTGTGTCTGGATGCTGATAACTTTCTATAGAACCGTCCTATACACCTGGTGTGGTGAATCTGAGTGCCGCTGTACTGCAGTGAGATTGGACAATGACACTGTTTGTATCACAGATTCCTCTCTCCAGGTACTTTACTTTATTATACACAAACACATGAATTATAAATGTATTCTCTCCATTGCCTGTCCATATCATAACTAATAGTGTTCTCCTATTATTATTCTCAGAGCAAAATACTTCACCAAGCCAGAATAAATTTGATCTTTCCTCAACCCAGAACACAAGGAACAGTGCAGGCAGCTCCTTCTCACACACAGTAAGTACATTATCACTCTCAGAGCGCAGAGACACAGAACTGACCGCAATCATATTGCCACAGATAGCAGAAGCTGTCAGTCCCACAATGATCCAAATTCCCAGAGTTATGCTATGAATCCCACAGTCACTTGGAGCAGTACAATAATATGTTGTTCCAAAGTCCAATCATATTGCATTGAAAGGCAGATCCCTTACTCAGACACATGAACAGATAGACACTGACACGGTGTCAATCCACACTGGTGTCTGTACACTGACTCTCAAACCCAACAGCTATCATACAAGAGCAGAGAAACAGAGGTAATGGCCTGAACCAAACCTCCTCCTGAGACAGTCATCGATAATCGCAAACTATCATCCGCCTACAGCAGGTGGAGAAGGAACCAAATCCAACGGACACACAGAGCAAGAATAGCTCAGTACAAGAGACTGTCAATTACATAATTAATCCCACACTCTCGCACATCACCAGTCTAACAGATACATAATCAATACCACACTCACACACATCACCAGTCTAACAGATACATAATCAATCCCACACTCTCAAACAGTAACAGAAACTGACAGCTACAGAATTAATCCCACACTCTCAAACAGTACCAGAGACTGGGATTAACATAATGATTCATACGCTCAGACACATTGAATGACAGATTGAGAAAGAATCACAATCACCTCCAATACCTGAGATTGTCTGACTGATTGAGAGTGAAACCCACACTCTCCTACCAGGCCCTTACAGCTACAGACAAATACTCACATCACATACCAGGGACAGATAGTTAGAGAGTGAACTCTAGTCACACACCAGAAACTGAGAGGTACAGAAAAAAAACACTTCTGCATTCCAGAGACCGATAGATACAGAGTAATACCCACACTCGCATTCCAGAGACCGATAGATACAGAGTAATACCCACACTCGCATTCCAGAGACTGATAGATACAGAGTAATGCCCACACTCACATTCCAGAGACCGATAGATACAGAGTAATACCCACACTCATATTCCAGAGACTGATAGATACAGAGTAATACCCACACTCACATTCCAGAGACTGATAGATACAGAGTAATACTCACAATCACATTCCAGAGACTGATAGATACAGAGTAATACTCACATTCCAGAGACTGATAGATACAGAGTAATACCCACACTCTCATTCCAGAGACTGCTAATTACAGAGTAATACCAACACTCACATTCCAGAGACTGATAGATACAGAGTAATACCCACACTTACATTCCAGAGACCAATAGATCGAGTAATACGGACACTCACATTCCAGAGACTGACAAATACAAATTAAAAACCACACTCCCATAACAGAAACCTACAGGTACTGATTAAAACCCTTACTCAAATATCAGAAACAGATAGCTACAGAATGAAACGCACACTCACTTCCCAGAGAGTGAAAGATACAGACAAAAATACACATTCATGTTACCGAGATTAACACTTGCAGATAATACCCAAATCCATATACCAGAAACTGACAGATACAGAGAAAAATTCACACTCAAATCCCAGAGACTGACAGATAGAGTAAAACCCACTCTCACATACCATAGACTGACAAATACAGAGTAAAACACACACTCACATACCATAGACTGATGGATAAGAGTAAAACCACACTCACATACTATAGACTGATGGATACAGAGTAAAACCCACACTCACGTACCATAGACTGACAAATACAGAATAAAACCCACACTCACATACCAGAAACTGACAGGTACAGATTAAAGCCCACATTCACATCAGAAAAACTGAAAGGTACAGATGAAGCCCCATTCAAATACCAGAAACAGACAGGTACAGACAGAAGCACACATTACCTGAAACTGACCGAAAGTAAAACCCACACTCACCTACCAGAGATTGAAATTTACCGATACAATCCACACATATACCAGAGACTGACAAGTATAGTGTGAAATCCAAACTCACACTCTGAAAACTGTTATATACAGAGTAAAATTCACACTCACATACCATAGTCTGAGAGATAAAGTAATACCCACACACAAATATCAGAAACAGACACAGGTAAAACCCACACTCACATATCAGAAAATGACAAGGACTGTGTAAATCCAACACTCACATACCAGAGAATGAACGATACAGAATGAAACCCACACTCACTTACCAGTAATTGACAGGTACAGAGTGAAAACCTCCCTTCCATACCATAAACTTACAGGTATAAAGGAAAAGCCACATTCGCTAACCAGAGACTGACAGATACAGAATAAATACTACACTCACTGGTGGGCGTAGTCTATAGGCCCCCTAATAGTAACTAAACTGTTGGATGGAGTATAAATCAAGAAATAATGGAGGCTTGTAAAAAAAGGAACCGGAATAATCATGGGCAATTTTAATCTTCATATTGATTGAACAAATCAAATTGGCCAAGATAGCCTTGACGAAGAATTCAGAGAGTGTATCTGGGATAGTTTCCTTGACAGTACTTTGTGGAAACAACCAGGGAGCAAGCTATCTTAGATCTGGTACTATGTAATGAGAACATAAGAACATAAGAAATAGGAGCAGGAGTAGGCTACTTGGCCCCTCGAGCCTGCTCTGCCATTTAAGCACATGTCTGATCTGATCATGGACTTAGCTCCACTTCCCTGCCCGCACCTCATAACCCTTTATTCCCTTATCGCTCAAAAAATCGGTCTATCTCCGTCTTAAATATATTTAATGGCCCAGCCACCACAGCTCTCTGGGGCAGAGAATTCCACAGATTTACAACCACCTGAGAGAATAAATTCCTCCTCATCTCAGTTTTAAATGGGTGACCCCTAATTCTGAGACTATGTCCCCTAGTTCTAGTTTCCCCTATGAGTGGAAATATCCTCATTGCATCCACCTTGTCGAGCCCCCTCATAATTTATATGTTTCAATAAAACCACCTCACATTCTTCTGAACTCCAATGAGTATTGGCCCAACCTACTCAACCTCTCATCATAAGTCAACCCCGTCATCTCCGGAATCAACCGAGTGAATCTTATCTTATCCAGTGCAAGTATATCCTTTCTTAAATAATGAGACCAAAACTGCATGCAGTACTCCAGGTGTGGCCTCACCAATACCCTGTAAAGTTGTAGCAGGACTTGTCTGTTTTTATACTCTATCCCCTTGCAATAAAGGCCAACATTCCATTTGCCTTCCTGATGACTTGCTGTACCTGCATACTAACTTTTTGTGTTTCATGCACAAGGACCCCCAGGTCCTTCTGTACTGCAGCACTTTGCAATTTTTCTCCATTTAAATAATAATTTGCTTTTTTATTTTTTCTGCCAAAGCAGACAACCTCACACTTTCCCACATTATACTTGGGACGGACTCCACTTGGAATGTGCTGGGGTTAGAGTCCTGGTGAACCGAATAACTAGGGCTGCAGAGAGAGCTTTATTAATCAGTGGTGGGTAGGGTTCAGGTGAGCAGAAACCTAAAAGCTCAAAGAACAAGGTGAAGGCAATAGAGCAGGGTAGCATTGGGGGAAACAAAAATGTAACAGGAAGGGACAGAATCTATAAACATAAGTGTGTATCAGAAGCTGGGGCCATAGCAGGAGAAAAACCATGCTAACTCTGCTTGACTGAATTATGCTTTTCCAAATGTCCTGCGACAAATGTTAGGCTAACTGGTCTTGTAACACTGTTGTGAAGTGCCTTGGGACATTGTACTACGTTAAAGGTGCTATATAAATAAAAGTTATTATTAAAGGAAAGCTGCAGGTTTATGCGTCGCCACCGAGATTCATCGAGATGTAGAGCGCATGCGTGGCCATCTTTGCAAAAGAGCAAAGTATGGGCGGGCTACAGGGTCCCAGTGAACCCAGCCAGAGTCAGCACCTTCAGGGGAGGAGATGGAGAGGAACCAGTGGGTGTAGAACTGAACCCAGCCAGAGTCAGCACCTTCAGGGGAGGGGAACCAGTGGGTGTAGAACTGAACCCAGCCAGAGTCAGCACCTTCAGGGGAGGAGAGGGAGGGGAACCAGTGAGTGTAGAACTGAACCCAGCCAGAGTTAGCACTTTCAGGGGAGGGGAACCAGTGAGTGTGGGACTGAACCCAGACAGAGTTGGTGGTGAAAACTGGGAGTGGAGGATACGCTGTCTTCAGACGTGCAATGTGTTTGAATTTCAGCACAGGGAGGACGGAGAGTGCATAGGACAGTGATTTACAGCTTTAGAGGAAGAATAAGGGGTAAGCCATTTAGGACTGAGATGAGGAGAAACTTCTTCACTCAGAGAGTTGTTAACCTGTGGAATTCTCTACTGCAGAGAGTTGTTGATGCCAGTTCATTAGATATATTCAAGAGGGAGTTAGATATGGCTCTTAAGGCTAAAGGGATCAAGGGGTATGGAGAGAAAGCAGGAAAGGGGTACTGAGGTGAATGATCAGCCATGATCTTATTGAATAGTGGTGCAGGCTCGAAGGGCCGAATGGCCTACTCCTGCACCTATTTTCTATCTTTCTATGTAACAAGAGAGGAAAAAATGTTCCATGGAATCTAGACTCGAAGAGCTCAACGTCCTCCTGGATGTACTTTCTCCACCTCGGGCGGTCTGCCGCCAGGGTCTCCCAGGTGTCAGTGGTGATGTCGCACTTTAACAACGAGGCTTTGAGGGTGTCCTTATAATGTTTCCGCTGTCCTCCTTTGGCTCGTTTACCATGGAGGAGCTCCGCATAAAGCATTTGCTTAGGGAGTCTCATATCTGGCATGTGTACTATGTGGCCTGCCCAGCGAAGCTGATCGAGTGTGGTCAGTGCTTCAATACTGGGGATGTTAGCTGGTCGAGGACATCGCTGTTGGAGCGCCTGTCCTCCCAGGGGATTTGCAGGACCTTGTGGAGACATCTATACTTCACTCTTTAAAGGGATTTCTTCAAGTACTGAAAGCTGCAACAAATTGAGCTAAACTTTGTTAAACAATTGATAAAATTAATGGAATCTGCAGGTTGGCTTTGAATTTCTCTGGGATGGCGCTGGACATGATGTGCCTTGAAATACCTCCTGTGTCCAGTAGATGACGCTGTCCCTCCAATTAACTCCGACTGAGAGGAGCGTGACTGCCCCCTCGAGCAGGAGGAACGAGAGCAGCTCAGGGTCAGACACTGCACCCCACAGGGACATCACACACTGCCCCCCTCCCTGGGGCAGCTCAGGGTCAGACACTGAACATACTGCACCCCACAGGGTACATCACTCACTGCCTCCCTCACTGGGGCAGCTCAGGGTCAGACACTGAACACACTGCACCCCACAGGGACATCACTCACTGCCCCCCTCCCTGGGGCAGCTCAGGGTCAGACACTGAACACACTGCACCCCACAGGGACATCACTCACTGCCCCCCTCCCTGGGGCAGATCAGAGTCAGACCTTGGAGTGGGAAAGGGAGGATGCAGTTGTCGTGGACCATGTAGGGACCAACGACATAGGTAGGACTAGGTTCTGCTGAAAGAGATGGAGGAGTTGGGGTCCAAATGAAAAAGCTGAACCTCAAAGGTAATAATCTCTGGATTGTTACTTGAACCCCACACTAATTGTTACAGGGATAAGCAGATTAGAACAGTAAATGCATGGTTCAAAGAGTGGTGTGGGAGGCAGGGGTTTTTCTTTACAGACACTGGCACCAGCACTGGGCAAAGAGGGAGCTGTTCCCTTGCCATGGGTTCCACTTGAGCTGGGCAGGAACCAGTGTCCTGGTGAATCGAATAACTAAGGCAGTAAACAGGGCTTTAAACTATTGAAGGCTGGGTGGGGAGATCCAGGAAAGTACAGCACGGTTTAGATAGAGAGAAAAAGCAACAAGAGACATGTCAAGGCTCTGAAGCTGAGTTTTGGATAACAATAAGCAGAGTGGGTCAGGAAGAGACAGAGAGAGTAACAAAGGTAATAAGGCATTACGGACTAAGGAGACATCAAGGAAAAATAGAAGAAAGTCAAGCTAAAGGCACTATATCTTAATGGACAAAGAATTCTCAACAGAATAGCTGAATTAGATAGAAATTAATAGGTTTGATCTAATAGCCATTACGGAGACGTGGTTGCAAAGTGACCACGGTTGGGAACTAAATATTTCAGGATACATAACTTTTAGAAGAGATGGCAAAATAGAACAGGAGAAGAGGAAGCCCTGATAATAAAGGATGGGATAGAGACAGTCGAGGGAAATGATCTTAGCTCGGGAAATCAAGAAGTAGAATCAGTTTGGGTGGAGCTAAGAAACAGCAAGGGGCAGAAAACATTGGTAGGAGTTGTTTATAGGCCCCCAAACCGTAGTGGTAATGTAAGGCACAGTATAAATCAGGAAATTAGAGGTGCATGTAACAAAGGTAATACAATAATCATGGGGGACTTTAATCTGCATATAGACTGGGGAAACCAAATTTGCAGTAATAGTGTGGAGGACGAATTCATGGAAAGTATCCAAGATGGTTTTCTAGATCAGTATGTTGAGGAACCAACTAGAGAACAGGTTATTTTAGATGTAGTATTGTGCAATAAGAAAGGGTTAATTAATAACGTTATAGTAAAGGGGCCCTTAGGGAAGAGTGACTATAATATGATAGAATTTTACATTAAGTTTGAAAGTGATTTAGTTAAATCTGAAACTTGGGTCTTAAATCTAAACAAAGGAAACTATGTAGGTATGAGGGGAGAGTTGGTTAAGGTAGATTGGGAAACTACATTAAAAGGTATGATGGTAGAAAAGCAATGGCTATCACTTGAAGAATTAATACATAATTTACAACAAACACACATTCCTTTTTGGCACAAAAATCCCACAGGAATAGTGGTCCAACCGTGGCCAACAAGAGAAGTTAAAGATAGTATTAGATGACAGAAAGATGCTTAGAATGTTGCCAAAAAGAGCAGTAAGCCTGAGGATTGAGAAGATTTTGGAATTCAGAAAGGAGGACCAGGAAATTGATAAAGAAAGGGAAAATAGAATATGAAAGTAAACTAGTGAGAGACAAAATAACAGACTGCAAATGCTTCGAGAGGTATGTAAAAAGGAAAAGTTTAGTAAAAGTAAATGTGTTTCCCCTACAGGAGACAGGAGAAATTATAATGGGAACAAGGAAATGGCAGAGAAATTAAACGCATATTTTGTGTCTGTCTTCATGGAAAGTGGTGCAAAAAACTTGCTGGATCTACTGGAGAACCCAGGGTCTAGCGAGAATGAGGAACTGAAAGAAATTAATATTCATCAAAAAATGGTACTGGAGAAATTAATGGGACTGGAAGCCGATAAATCCCCTGGACCTGATAGCCTATATCCTAGGGTATTGAAAAGGGTAGCTATAGAACTAGTGGATGCATTGGTTGTCATCTTCCAAAATTCCATAGAGTCGAGAATGGTTCCTGTGGTTTGGAAGATAGCAAATGTAACTGAGCTATTTAAGAAAGGAGGGAAGAGAGAAAGCGGGGAACTACAGAGCAGTTAACCTGACATCAGTAGTAGGGAAAAGCTCGATTCTATGATTAACAACATGGTAACATGCACTTAGAGAATAATAAGATTGGGCAGAGTCAACAATTCGGTCGGCTGCAGCGATCTTCCAGAGAAACATGGAGAGCCTACTCAAGTCGGTACCAAGCACGGTGGTTTTTCAGGACGAAATATTGGTCACGGGTCGGGACACCGTCGAGCACCTACAAAACCTGGAGGAGGTCCTCCAGCAACTGGATCGCGTAGGGCTGCAGCTGAAGAGGTCAAAATGCATCTTCATGGCAACAGAAGTGCAGTTTTTGGGGAGAAAGATCGCGGCGGATGGCATTCGGCCCACATACGCCAAGACAGAGGCTATCAGAACATCACGGAGCTGCAGTCATTCCTGGGGCTCCTCAACTATTTTGGTAACTTCCTACCGGTGTTAAGCATCCTCTTAGACCCTCTACATGTGTTATTGCATAAAGGTGAGAATTGGGTATGGGGAAAAAAACAAGTAATTGCTTTTGAGAAAGCCAGAAACATTTTATGCTCCAACAAGCTGCTTGTACTGTATAACCCGTGTAAAAGACTTGTGCTAGCATGTGATGGGTCATCATACGGAGTCGGGTGTGTATTACAACAAGCTAACATTGCGGGCAAATTGCAACCAGTTGCGTATGCCTCCAGGAGCTTGTCTAAGGCCGAGAGGGCCTACAGCATGATTGAGAAAGAGGTATTAGCGTGTGTGTTCGAGGTAAAGAAAATGCATCAGTGGCTGTTTGGCCTCAAATTTGAGCTGGAAACCAATCACAAGCCCCTCATATCCCTGTTCGCTGAAAACAAGAAGATAAATACTAATGCCTCAGCCCATATACAAAGGTGGGCACTCACGCTATCAGCATATAACTATACCATCCGCCACAGGCTAGGCATCGAGAACTGTGCAGATGCTCTCGGTTGGCTACCATTGTCCACCACGGGGGTGAAAATGGCGCAACCTGCAAACTTGTTGATGGTGGCACAGCCCGCAGACTTGTTGATGGTCATGGAAGTGTTTGAAAATGATGAATCACCTGTCACGGCCCGCCAGATTAGGACTTGGACCAGCCAAGATCCTCTGCTGTCCCTAGTAAAAAAAAAACTGTGTACTGCATGGGAGCTGGGCCAGCATCCCCATATTAATGCAAGAGCTAATCAAGCCATTCCAGCAATGAAAGGACAAGCTGCCCATTCAGGCAGACTGCCTGTTGTGGGGTAACCGCGAAGTGCTACCCAAAAAGGGCAGGGAGACGTTCATCTCGGATCTCCACAGCACACACCCGGATATAGTAATAATGAAAGCGATAGCCAGATCCCACGTGTGGTGGCCTGGTATCGACTCTGACTTAGAGAACTGTGTACGGCAATGCCGCATGTGTGCTCAGTTGAACAACGTGCCAAGAGAGGCAACACTAAGTTTGTGGTCCTGACCCTCCAGGCCATGGTCGAGGATCCATGTCGACTATGCGGGCCCGTTTCTCGGTAAAACGTTCCTGGTGGTGGTGGATGCTTTTTAAAATGGATTGAATGTGAAATAATGTCGGGAAGCACTGCCACCGCCACCACTGAAAGCCTGAGGGCCATGTTTGCCATTCACAGCCTGCCTGACATACTGGTCAGTTACAATGGGCCATGTTTCACCAGTGCCGAATTTAAAGAATTCATGACCTGCAATGGGATCAAACATGTCACCTCGGCCCTGTTTAAACCAGCCTCCAGTGGGCAGGCAGAGCGGGCAGTACAAACAATCAAACAGAGCCTTAAACGAGTCACAGAAGGCTCACTCCAAACCCGCCTGTCCCAAGTACTGCTCAGCTACCGCACGAGACCCCACTCGCTCACGGGGGTGCCCCCGGCTGAGCTACTCATGAAAAGGATACTTAAAACCAGACTCTCGCTGGTTCACCCCAACCTGCATGATCAGGTAGAGAGCAGGCGGCAGCAACAAAATATAAACGATGGTCACGCCATTGTGTCACGGGAAATTGATCTGAATGACCCTGTGTATGTGCTAAACTATGGACATGGTCCCAAGTGGATCGCGGGCACAGTGATAGCCAAAGAAGGGAGCAGGGTGTTTGTAGTCAACTTAGACAATGGATAAATTTGCAGAAAGCACTTGGACCAAACGAGGCTGCGGTTCACAGACTGCTCTGAACAGCCCACAGCAGGCACCACCTTTTTCGAGCCCACAACACACACCCAAAGGATCAACGACACCACCCCGGACCAGGAAATTGGATCCATCATGCCCAACAGCCCAGCAAGGCCAGGCTCACCCAGCAGCCCTGCAGGGCCAACAACACGCCAGCCCAGCGAGGGCACAGCCAACACACCAGAACAGACATTTGTACCGAGGCGGTCCACCAGGGAAAGAAAGGCTCCTGACCGCCTCACCTTGTAAATAGTTTTCACTTTGACCTTGGGGAGGAATGATGTTGTGTATCTGTAAAGCATGCACTCCCATGTTCCGCCACCAGGGAGTGCATCCCCTGAAATCCCAAGGGATCCCAGCATCCCTTGGGAGCACTGTATATAAGCCGGCCCCTAAGGCCTGTTCCTCACTCTGGAGTGTCTTAATAAAGACTGAGGTCACTGTTACTTTAATCTCCCTATGTGCAGTCTCATCTATGTTAGGAAATGTTTAAGTGCACATCGAAGTATTTTTTAAATGTGGTGAGTGTTCCTGCCTCTACCACCCTTTCAGGCAGTGAGTTCCAGAGCCCCACCACCCTCTGGGCAAATCAATTTCCCCTCATATTTCCTCTAAAGCTCATACCAATTACTTTAAATCTATGTCCCCTGGTTGTTGACCACCTCTGCCAAGGGAAACATGTCCTTCCTATCCACTCTATCCAGGCTCCAGATAATTTTATAACCCTCAATCAGGTCTCCACTCAGCCTCCTCTGTTCCAAAGAAAACAGACCTAGCACCTCCAATATTTCCTCATAGCCAAAATTTTCCAGTCCAGGCAACATTCTTGTAAATCTTCTCCACACCCTTTCCAGTGCACTCACATCTTTCCTGTAATATGGTGACAAGAACTACACGCAGTACTCCAGCTGCAGCCTAACCAGTGTTTTGTACAGTTCAAGCATACCTCCCTTTTTTTTTTAATTCGTAGCCAATTGTTCCAATTCTTTGTCAAATCACAAACGTCAGAGGTCACCTTGCACACATCAAGGATCACTCTGCGCCAATGCTCTTAGCCAAAAGGCCTAGAGCCACTGCACCGTTCCTGGAAGTACTGCAATACCAGGTTCGTGCCATGGAGGTGGATGGGTCAAGCCACCCCACCCACCTCCTATTTCCAAAAAAAGCAAGCATATACCTTCCTGATCCAGGGAGAACCACCTTGGGGTTATGGTGGTTACTCTCCTGTCAGGTCAGTTACGCATGATCTTAGCCAAAAGGCCGAGAAGCGATCCTCCCTGCTCTTGTATTCAATGCCACGACTTATAAAGGTAAGTATTCCATATGCCTTCTTAACCACCATATCTACCTGGCCTGCTACCTTCAGGTATCTGTGGTCCTGCACTCTAAGGTCCCTTTGTTCCTCTACACTTTTGAGTGTCGTGCCATTTAATGTATATTCCCTTGCCTTGTTAGACCTCCCCAAATGCATTACCTCACACTTATCCTGATTGAATTCCATTTAACACTGTTCTTCCCACCTGACCAGTACATTGATATCTTCCGGCAGTCTGCAGCTTTCTTCTTCATTATCAGCCACACAGCCTATTTTAGTGTCATCTGCAAACTTCTTAATCATACCCCCAACATTTAAGTCTAAGTCATTGATATATATTGTTCAGAACATGACAAATGGAATATAATGTTATCCACTTTGGTAGGAAACACAGAACAACAGAGTATTTTTAAATGGTGGGAGATTGGGAAATGTTGGTGTTCAGAGGGACCTGGGTGCCCCTTGTACATGAATAACTGAAAGTTAACACCCAAGTACAGCAAGCAATTAATAAAGCAAATGGTGTGTTGGCCTTTATTACTAGAGGATTTGAGTATAAGGGTAAAGATGTTTTACTGTAATTATATAGGGCCCTGGTGAGACTGGACCTGGAGTATTGTGTACAGTTTTGGTCTCCTTATTTAAGGAAGGATATACTTGCCATAGAGGGAGTGCAACAGAGGTTCACCAAACTGATGCTCTGAAAATGGGGATCGTCCGATCACGAGAGATTGAGTGGATTAGGCCTATATTATCTAGAGTTCAGAAGTATGAGAGGTGATTTCATTGAAACATACAAAATTCTTACAGGGTTTGACAGGGTAAACAACATACAAAATGAACTTACAGTCCGCAAGTGTGACCGAGCTTCCAGTCGCCTGTCACTTTAATTCTCCACTCCACTCCCACTCTGACCTCTCCATCCTTCGTCTCCAACAAAGCTCAACGCAAGCTTGAGGAACAGCACCTCATCTTTCATTTAGGCACTTTACAGCCCTCTGGACTTAACATCGAGTTCAACAATTTCACAGTGTAACCGCTGCCAATTTTTGGCTCCCTCCCACCTCCCCCCACCCCACCCC
Organism: Pristiophorus japonicus; assembly: GCF_044704955.1. Taxonomy (NCBI): domain Eukaryota; kingdom Metazoa; phylum Chordata; class Chondrichthyes; family Pristiophoridae; genus Pristiophorus; species Pristiophorus japonicus. Next base: position 306,606 of record NW_027254416.1, on the reverse strand, counting down.
CCACCCAGCCAGAGCCTGTTTTGTTTCCTTTCTCCTTGTCGCTGATTGGATTTTTTGAGGAGGTAACCAAGAGGGTTGATGAGGGTAGTGCATACGATGTAGTACATATGGACTTTAGCAAGGCATTTAATAAGGTCCCACATGGTATACATGGTCATGAAGGTTAAAGCCCTTGGGATCCAGGGCAAAAAAGCAAGTTGGATCCAAAATTGGCCGCGCCGGCCGACAAAGAGCCGCGGGGCAGCAGCCCTAAAGGTTACATATAAACCTATGAACAATGACAGAAAGGCAAAGAGTACCCATCCCAATCAGTACACCTCACACAACTGCGCTATCTCTTATACTGAAACATTCCAAACTCCACCCCCGATGCCATGTGATCTCCTGGGAGAGGCGAAAACCAGATAAAAATCCAGGCCAATTTAGGGAGAAAAAATGAGAAAATTCCTCTCCGACCCATCCAGGCAATCGAAACTAGTCCAGATCATCACCCTGGCAGTATTCTATTCCCTGCAGTACTTACCATTATATCTGCACCATCCAACAAAAGGTCATCCAGTCTAATCCCAATTACCAGCTCTAGGTCCGTAATCCTGCAGGTTACTGCACTTTAAGTGCCTATCCAACCATCTCTTAAAAGTGGTGAGGGTTTGTGCATCCACCATTCTTCCAGGCAACGAGTTCCAGATCCCCACAACCCTCTGCGTAAAGAAGCCCTCTCTCAAATCCCTCTAAAGCTTCCACCAACCACCTTAAAACTTTACCCTCTCGTTATAGACTCCTCCACCAATGGAAATAGGCCCTTACTATCCACTATGTCCAGGCCTCTCAATATTTTGTACACCTCAATGAGGTCTGCTCTCAATCTCCTCTGTTCTAATGAGAACAAACCAACCCAGCCTATCCAATCTGTCCTTATAACTAAGATTCTCCATTCTAGGCAGCATCCTAGTAAATCTCCTCTGCTCCCTCTCTAGTGCAATCACATCCTTCCTATAATACGGCAACCAGAACTGCACGCAGTACTCCAGCTGTGGCCTAATCAAAGTATTATACAATTTAAACATAACCTCCCTGCTCTTATATTCTGTGCCTCGACCAATAAAGGCAAGTATTCCATATGCCTTCTTAACCACCTTATCCGCCTGACCTACTTTCAGGGATCTGTGGACAAGCACTCCAAGGTCCTTTTGTTCATCTACACTATTAAGTGGCCTACCACTTAATGTTGATACCCTTTCTTTATTAGCCCTCCAAAAGTACATCACCTCACACTTCTCTAAATTAAATTCCATTTGCCACTGCTCTGCCCACCTGACCAGTAGATTGATATCCTCCTGCAGCCCATGACTTTCCTCTTCATTATAACCACACAGCCAATTTTAGTGTTGTCCGCAAACTTCTTAATCATACTCCCTATATTCAAATCTAAATCGTTGATATATAAAGCACAAAAAGCAAGGGACCCAGTACTGAGCCTTGCGAAACCCCACTGGAAACATCCTTCCAGTCACAAAAACATCCATCAATCATTACCCTTTGCCACTGGACCAAGACCTAGCTCTGTCAAGCCCGTGTGGTGGCTGGTGTGCAACGTTCAGCACACGTTAATCCACACACAGGCATCCTCCACCCCCTCAATTGGAGTTCAGGACTGGAACATCGGGTCCTTCATTGAAACATCTGTGACCTCGTGTGGAAGCAAGTCATCCTGGTTCAAGGGACCGCCTATGATGATGATGAAAGGAAAGCTCCGGGTCTGTATGGTGCCATTGTAACACATCGAGACGTACCGCGCATGCGCGTCCATCTGTGCGCAAAAAAAATGTCTTCCCCGCCCGCGCATGCTCAAACAGTGAGGGAGATCCGGGCTCAGCCCCGCCCATTGGGAGCTGCAAGCTCCGCCTCTCACACACTCCGATTGGTTGGAGGACCAACCGCCCGCTCGGTCCTCCAGTCCCACCCCCGCTCTTCCCATTGGTTGGGAGCTGCCGTCAATCACCCGGGCAGTGTGAGCTGAGCATGTGCGGGCTGCGGGAGGTGGAGTGGCGACAGCGGGTGAGAGATGGGCGGAGGGAGGGAGCAGGTTAATAAACTCCACGGGCTTCACATACACTGAGTGTGGGCTCAGGCCCGAGAGACAACACTCTGCATTATCCGCTTCACACACACCCGGTGCTGGCCTCAGGCCCCGAACAAGAACCTGCGGCTCCGGCCTTTCCCCGAGCGGGGTCCCCGGCAGTTGCGGGGCTTTCTCCCGGTGACAGGCCCCAGGGGGGCAGCAGGGCGCATGCGCGGCCTTTCCCTGGGCCAGGAACCAGGAGGAGAGAATGTTGAGAGTCTATCCTGGACTCACAGTCAGGGCTTTTGTAAACTGCTGTTCCAGGCTGGGGTTTAACATTCTGCATAAATAGCTGATTGGCTTATCGGGCCGCAGTGTTTGTTTCAGAACCGCTGTCTGATCTATCCCCTTAATCAAGGGCTGGTTAGGGATTAAAAAGGAGATATTCGTGTGGAGGCAGAGGGCATGGTTGAGGTTTTAAATGAGTACATTGCTTCTGTCTTCACTACAGAAGAGGATCCTGCCAATGTAGCAGTAAACAAGATAATATCGATATTACTTGGGATAAAAATTATCAGATTGTGGGTGTAGGGGATGGATTGGTCCTGTGGGTGGGTTTAGAAGCTTTATAAACACCTGGTGTGGGCCTGAGGTGCCAAATAAGAGCCCACAGGCCCCGTGTTTACCTCCCGGTGAGGGGTCCTGTCAGTGACCGCCCGGGAGAGCGGGCTCACAGGCCGCCAGCTTGGACAGGGCGGGGCTCACTGCGACTGCGCAGTACTTTGGGCAGGAACAACGAGTGGGCGGGGCTTCAGGGTCTCTGTCACTTTGATTGGACGACATGTTTCTCCCCATATTAGTGGCCCCTGAAAGGAAGCCTTGTTCTGATTCTTGTCTGGTGACCCTGGGGTAACACAGTATCACCCTATTGGTCTATCAAAATAAGCCCAGTGTCCAGGAGAGAAAATCATCAGTTCATTGCTTTTATTCTCATTCTGCACACAGGAGCTGTAGAGCTGAATCCAGCCAGAGTAGAGCGAGGGAGAAAACTGGGAGCGGAGGATAAAATGATGGAGATGGTGCGATGGGTTTGGAGTTTAGCACAGGGAGGAGGGAGAGTGTGTGGGATTGGGATTTACAGCTTTGGGGAACAAGAGAGTAAAAAATGTTCTGTAGAAACTAAAATTGTCTGTTCTGAATTTCTATTAATAATTACAGTGATGTATTTTGTAAACTCCCTTTACAGAGAATCAGAACGGGATGATTTGCAAACGAGAAACACAAACAAAACATCACCTCATGTTCTGACCGAGTCACTCGATTCATCAAGACCTGACTATCATCAGACTTTGCATGTGGAAGAATAAATGTTTGTCTGTGGGAAAAGATTTCAAAGATCAGTGTGACTGGAAAAGCACCGAGACACACACACCCGAGTGCACTGACTGTGGAAGGAGCTTTTACCAGTTACACAGCCTGAAAAACAGCGCACCATTTACAGCGGGAGAAACTGTACACGTATTGTGTGTGTGGACGAGGCTTCAACTGATCGTTCAACCTGAGATACAAGGACACCCGCACCACGGAGAAACCGTGGAAATGTGGGGACTGTGGGAATGGATTCAATTAACTATCCCGCTGAAAACTAGGGAGAGGCTGTTCAACTGCCCCTTATGTTGAATGTGATTCAATTGTCTAGCATGCTGACATGCCAGCGAGCTCGCAATAAAGACCATTCACCTGCTCCGTGTGTGGGAAGAGATTCACTTGTTCATCCCAACTCACTACAGACCAACTTGATCACACTGATGAGAGACCTTTTAAATGTTCTGAATGTGGGAACTCCACTTTCCTGCCTGCTCCCCATAACCCTCGATTCCCCTATCGTTCAAAAATATGTCTATCTCAATCTTAAATATATTCAATGACCCAGCCTCCACATCTCTGGAATGAACAATTCATGAGGCTGTTTTGTGACTTGTCTGCGTGAGGTTTAAAAAAAATGAAATTAAAATCGATGCATCTAGTAACACGGTGTTGTCAATTGTGGTTTCTAACCTTAATCACTAACTCGTAAACCGAACATCGTATTGACTATCCACAAATAGCCCCAACCACTAACCCTAAACCTACACCCAAACCCCAGCCTGAACCAAGGTTTATTGACATGGATCAATGGAGGATCTAATGACCTGATAAAGGAAGTTTTTGAAACAATGATCTTGATTAAAGAAATAGTGCAAGGTATGTTAGTAACAAGAGATTCAATCAACGAGATCAGCAATGAGAGTTACAAAGATCAGAACATTTCAAAGGGTCTCACATGCAATATGTGTGGAGGAGTTAAAAAAAAATCAGATCCAAAAAGGGTTAAATGGTACAGAAAATAACAGATTTAAAATCTTATGCAAGATAGGTCTATAAAGGATAGATCAACAGAACTTCAGAGGAGTGTAAAGTGAGACACTACAGTTCAGTCTCTCACACCCACAACAAGCTTGGGATTTGATGTGGTAGAATGAGAACTAGATGAGAACTGAAATAATCGAGAGTAAGAAAAGGTCCACAAATGGAACAGTGGGTAACAGAACATCAATTAGTCTCTTATCATGGAGAAATCAAATATTCAACACACTGTTTGAAAAAAAGCTGATTTATTTAATATTTAAACAGAATATTAAACTCAAGCCCAGTTATAGGGGTTATTAATATCAGCAGAAATAAAGCATGATTTCCATAGTGAACATGATTCAGTCCAGGATGTGATTAACAGCAGCAAAAAACAGCAGAATCCAAAATGCTGCAGTTAGTTGTGAACTCGCTGGTGTCTCAGCAGAGAGCATGTTTGAGTGAATCCTTTCCCACACTCTGCAGTTGAATGGTCTCTTCAGTGTGAATTCGCTGGTGTCTGAACAGAGAGCATGACTGAGTGAATCCTTTCCCACACTCTGCAGTTGAATGGTCTCTTCAGTGTGAGTACGTGGTGCGTCAGCGGATCCTTTGTGCTTTTAAAGCTCTTCTCACAGTCAGAACATTGAAATGAAGTCTCAACAGTGTGAATAAGTTGGTGTGTCAGAAGATGGGATGATTGGAGTCATCCCTTCCCACACTCAATGCATGTGATCGGTCTCTCCCCCGTGTGAACTCGCTTGTGCGTCTGGAGCTTGGATAACAAGAGTGAATCCCTTCCTGCACATGGACCAAGTGAGTGGCCTCTCTCCAGTGTGAATACGTCACTGAATATCCAGCTGGGATGGGTAATTAAACCCCTTTCCACATTCCCACGGTTTCCCTGTGGTACGGGAGTCCTTGTCTCCAGATTGGATGATCAGTTGAAGCCTCATTTTTGTTAGGCTGCATAACTGGTTAAAGCTCTTTCCACAGTCAGTGCACTTGAACAATCTCACTCGGGTGTGTGTCTCGGTGCTTTTCCAGTCACACTGATGTTTGAAATCTTTTGCCATGGACAGAACAGACAAACATTTCTCCTTCCACATTCAAAGACCGATGATATTCAGGTCCTGCTGAATGGAGTGACTGTCAGATCTTGACGTGATGTTTGGTTTGATTGTAGCTAATACCATGTTTAATTAATTAGTAGGTTTGAGACTATCAGCAACATTAATACCTTATTAAGAAATATATGATGAACAGATTCTCTGTCCTCTTCCATATCTTGTATTGATCCATCAATCAGAGTAAACATGCAAGTCCCGCGTGTCCACAGTAACTGACACGACGTCAGCCCACTGGATGGAACCTCGGGTGCCCTGAGTTTGATCTCTGGTGTCTCCAGTCCTGACTGCTCCCTTACATCAGTCTCCCCTCACTTTTATACCCTGCAGTGATCCACCTCTGGCATCGACTCTTCTGTGTCTTCTCTGCTGGGTTTGGGCAGGAAGCTGGGAAAGGACAGCTGGAACTTCTCTAATCTGTGATTTACAAGAACACTTTCCCTGGTTCCCAGTGGTTACTTTTCTTCAATAATTTTCTCATTAACCCTAAACTACCCTGCCTGCTGTTAGTTGTTATTTCTTATAGTTTCACAATTATAGATCTACACATCACACATTCTAATCTAACCTATTCTATTCCTCACTCTGGTTTAAGCTTATATTGTGGTTACTAACAGACAAACCTGTTCTTTCCCCTGATCTGATTACAGATTCCAACAAATGGGTTCAGTAAATGGAATGTCTTATCAGTGTTGCCATGGTGACCTGTCTGCAGTGAATCGATTGTTTGAGTTTCTAACTTAGACTAAACTTCTCTTTCCTATAATACACATTTAAGTCAATGTATTTTAGCCATTTTATGTTGATAAAGTGGTTAAAAAAGCACATGATCCTAGGTTTTATACATAAGGGTGTAGTGTATAAATGGGCAGAGGATATGTAAACCTGAACAAATCATTGGTTAGGCTGCAGTTAGAATATTTTGTCAGCTTTTGTACATCTTACACCAGAGGGATGACGAGGCCATGGAGAGGGTGCTGAGAGATTCACTGAGATGTTACCAGGGAAGAGAGGCTTTAGTTATCGGGA
>NW_027254415.1:395000-428710 GCF_044704955.1 Pristiophorus japonicus | reverse complement strand
CCCCCCACTCTCTCTCCTCCCCCCCCCACTCTCCTCTCCCCCCACTCTCTCTCTCCCCCCCACTCTCTCTCTCCCCCCACTCTCTCCTCTCTCCCCCCACTCTCTCTCTCTCCCCCCACTCTCTCTCTCCCCCCACTCTCTCTCTCCCCCCCCCCACTCTCTCTCTCTCCCCCCCCCCCTCTCCTCTCTCTCTCCCCCCCCACTCTCTCTCTCTCCCTCCCACTCTCTCCCCCCCCTCTCTCTCTCTCTCCCACTCTCTCTCTCCCCCACTCTCCTCTCCCCCCACTCTCTCTCTCTCTCTCCCACTCTCTCCCCCCCCCCACTCTCTCTCTCTCCCCCCACTCTCCCCCCCCCCCCCACTCTCTCTCTCTCCCCCCTTCCCCACCGTGCGTACATACTCAGCACGTGCTCCTGGACCTTGGATTGCGCTGGTCTGCAACACCCGGACGTGGACATCTCCTTGCGCTGGGAGGCCAGCAGATTTCGGCGAGACCCAAGTGCGGCCGTCCGCCGAGCTGGTGGCCCTCCAGCCTGCCAGGTCCGACCGATCAAGGCTTGACCGCATTTGAAACACGGTAAGCACAAAAAGACGCGACGCGGGATTGTTGCGTGCACCGAGCCAACATTTTTGGCCAAGCAAAAGCAGGCGGACCGATGCACTGGCCAATGGCGTGGCAGTGGGGGGGAGGCGTGCATTCTGGCCGGCCAATCAGGGGTCTAGTCGGGCCTGAAGTGGAGATATCTTCAACCAAATGGGGACTGCCCGGCCTAGTTTGAAAATGACTTCCCCCCCCCCCCTCCCCCTGCAACCACCCCCCCCCCCCAAATCAAACTAGGAATGTGGGCCATCATCTGCCGAATGAATATGGACAATAGCTCTCAATCAAAACTCTGCATCCCTGCAGGAATGGGCCCACTGACTCCCAGCACGATAACAAAGGACCCACAGACCTTTCAGGCACCGGTGTGCCCCGTGACAATACCCTGGTCCTCACGGCTGCGGGGACCTGTGACACCCTCTGATTAAATAGTCCAAGCGATCTCCCCGCCCCAAAACTGGATGTTTCCAGTAGAGTGGATAAGGGAGAACCAGTTGATGTGGTATATTTGGACTTTCAGAAGGCGTTCGACAAGGTCCCACACAAGAGATTGATGTGCAAAGTTAGAGCACATGGGATTGGGGGTAGTGTGCTGACGTGGATTGAGAACTGGTTGTCAGACAGGAAGCAAAGAGTAGGAGTAAATGGGGACTTTTCAGAATGGCAGGCAGTGACTAGTGGGGTACCGCAAGGTTCTGTGCTGGGGCCCCAGCTGTTTACACTGTACATTAATGATTTAGACGAGGGGATTAAATGTAGTATCTCCAAATTTGCGGATGACACTAAGTTGGGTGGCAGTGTGAGCTGCGAGGAGGATGCTATGAGGCTGCAGAGCGACTTAGACAGGTTAGGTGAGTGGGCAAATGCATGGCAGATGAAGTATAATGTGGATAAATGTGAGGTTATCCACTTTGGTGGTAAAAACAGAGAGACAGACTATTATCTGAATGGTGACAGATTAGGAAAAGGGAAGGTGCAAAGAGACCTGGGTGTCATGGTACATCAGTCATTGAAGGTTGGCATGCAGGTACAGCAGGTGGTTAAGAAAGCAAATGGCATGTTGGCCTTCATAGCGAGGGGATTTGAGTACAGGGGCAGGGAGGTGTTGCTACAGTTGTACAGGGCCTTGGTGAGGCCACACTGGAGTATTGTGTACAGTTTTGGTCTCCTAACCTGAGGAAGGACATTCTTGCTATTGAGGGAGTGCAGCGAAGGTTCACCAGACTGATTCCTGGGATGGCGGGACTGACCTATCAAGAAAGACTGGATCAACTGGGCCTGTATTCACTGGAGTTCAGAAGAATGAGAGGGGACCTCATAGAAACGTTTAAAATTCTGACGGGGATTGGAGAGGTTAGATGCGGGAAGAATGTTCCCGATGTTGGGGAAGTCCAGAACCAGGGGTCACAGTCTAAGGATAAGGGGGAAGCCATTTAGGACCGAGATAAGGAGAAACTTCTTCACCCAGAGAGTGGTGAACCTGTGGAATTCTCTACCACAGAAAGTTGTTGAGGCCAATTCACTAAATATATTCAAAAAGGAGTTAGATGAGGTCCTTACTACTCGGGGGATCAAGGGGTATGGCGAGAAAGCAGGAATGGGGTACTGAAGTTGCATGTTCAGCCATGAACTCATTGAATGGCGGTGCAGGCTCGAAGGGCCGAATGGCCTGCTCCTGCACCTCTGTTTCTATGTTTCTATGTTTACCACTGGGTTGGAGCGCGAAAAGACCAGAAAGTGGATCGAATCCAAATGTGGGACAAAGGAGCCACCAGGGAAAGGAGTGGTGGACCCAAGCAGGAGCTGTGGGCAGAGTTGACAGGGGGAAGAAAGTTGTGGAGAGGATAAGACTTGCAGGAGTTGTGGAGAACAACAGTTTGGGGTCAGTTCTTGAAACGGGGAAGGGGTGGGGGGAGGCGTTGGTGGGGGGAGCGGGAGCTGAGAGAGTTTTGCAAACTTTGCTTTTGGTCGAGACTTGGGGGGGGGGAAAAAAACCACCCAGGAGCCAACCCCCTGGTTGCTGCATGGCCAGCCAGGAGCTGCCATTGTCCCCGAACACACCGGACCAGGGTGTGAATAGCCGGAAGCGTCAGGCTAGGGGGCACGCGCAGAGCTGCGCAGAGCCCTGGACCTCGGGGGTCGTTGAATGAGATTGTTGCCGTTGCTGCTATTTTGATGACCTCTTCCTGCGCCCCCTCTGTCTTTGCGTTTGCTGTTCGAAATAAGCGACGCGAGCCATTTTGCCCTCTTGCCCACCGCGTCTGCTGCCTCGTTGCTCACCCACCCTCATAAATCGCACGTACGCAACCCCCCCCCACCCCGCCAAGGGGAGTGTGGATTCGAAACCCACACCCCCAAGCAGCAGGTGATGTGTGTCTCGGCGCGTGTCCCTGGGGAGAAACAGCCGAGGGACGTTTTCGCGCTTGGCATTGTCCCCGAGGTCATCCTCCGGAAGCCGCTGGTCGCTGAATCGCTCCTCCCGCGCCAGGGGGGGCCAAGCGCGGTCGCCCGGGCCCCGCGTGGCCACGGGCCGAACACTCGAAACCGGCCAGCGTCGCCGGCGAGGGCTGTGTGTGCCGCAAAATGATATCGCTGGCAGGCAGTTCGTGCGACAGGTCAGTGCTCAAAGTCCGCCGTCGTTTGCAGGTGAATCGAATCGCTGGCCCTCGCTGGTGCAGCGGGGTGGGGGGGGCACCTTCAGCGCGTGTGCCCGCAATCGAGCAAGCGTGCTGCGGCACGCCGCCGTGGCTGAGGACGATCGACCCAGCTGCGGATCAAACGGCACGAGCGCCTCGACCCGAGGGGCGGGGAGCAAAGACGTGGGCCGGGCACCATTCCGTCACCGGCAGTCCTCCGGTGATGCTGGAAGTTGAATGGGACGGGGGGGGTCCCAGCCTCCGTGGCATTGGACACGGGCGCGCGTCGGCCAACCATGAGCCAGAGGGCTTTCGAAAAGCTGGGGAGGGAGAGACACGACGGCCAAAAAAAAGACCCAAACTGAGCCCAATCTACGCGAAACTGCGTACCGAGACCAAAGCGCTCGTACCCGTCATTGGCAGCGCGGCAGTGAAGGTGTTGTTTGGTGCATGATTTACCGTTGTGGACCTTTCCAGGCCAATGGGCCAACGCTGCTCGGCAGGAGTTGGCTTGAGAACATTAAATGGAACTGGAACGATATTAAAGCCTCATCACCAGTGGATGACGCTTCAAGTGCTGAGCAAGTCCCCCCCCCCCCCCCCCAAGTTGTTCGAACCGGGCATCGGCAACCTCACGGGAGCCAAGGTGCAGATCCACCGAGGCCCCGGATGCAAGACCCGTCCGTCACAAGGGGCTCGGGCGGTTGCGCGCCTGATGAGGGAGAAGGCCCGAGATCGAACTGGACAGACTTCAACGGGAAGAGATCACGTCGCCAGTCGAGTCCAATTGTCCCACGTGTCGAAGAGCGACGGGCAGGATCTGCGGCGGCGACGACAAGGCAACGATCAACCGCGTCTCGTCACAGGATCAGTACCCGTTACCCAAGGCCGACGACCTGTTTGCAACGCCAGGGGTTGTTCACCGAATTGGACCCGACCTCCGCTGACGCTATGACACAGGGGCTGGTTGAATCTCCGAAAAATAACAAAAAAAACCTGACGTGCATCAGACACGCACAAAGGACTGTTTATATACCACAGGTGCCCTTTCGGAATTCGCTCGGGCAACGGCCATATCCCAGAGAAACACGGAGAGTTTGCTGAAGTCCACCCTGAGGACCGTCGTGACATCCTGATCACCGGTCCCGAAGCCACCGAACGCTGGCACGACCTGGAAGAGGCTCTACGTCGCCTGGACAGAGTGGAGGACTCGGGCCGAAACGCTCCGAGTGCGTTTTCCTGGCACCGGGGGTCGAATTCCCGGGGAGAGTGATTGCGGCAGGCGGCATCAGGCCGACGGACCCGAAGACCCGTGAGGGCCCAGCAAGAATGCGCCCAGAGTGTGTGACGGAGCCGCGTTCGTTTCCTGGGCCCTCTCAACCGCCTCGGTAACTTTCTTACCGAGTTTGAGCACGTTGCCAGAGCCCTTCTGCGCAATGTTGCCGAGAAAGGGTAACGACTGGGTTTGGGGCAAATCGCTCAAGACGCAGCCTTTGAGGAGGCCAGGAACCTGCTCTGTTCCCAATAAATTACTGGTACGCCAAGACCCATGTAAGCGGTTCGTGCTGGCTTCATCATATGGGGTCGGTTGTGTGCTTCAGCAAGCCAATGCATCAGGCAAACTCCAACCCGTTGCACACGCCTCCAGAGGTCTGTCCAAGGCTGAAGGAGCCCACAGTATGTTCGAGAAAGGCGTTAGCATGCGTATATGGGGTTAGGAAAATGCACCAATACCTGTTTGGGCTTGGGCGTGAAACAGGCCACGAGCCACTCATTTCATTGCTTTTCTGCGAGCCAAAGGAACAAACGCCAATGCCTCGTCCCACAGCCAAAGGACATTCCCCGCTTACGCTTGGGTCACCCGCCACAGGCCAGGCACCGAACACTGCGCTTGACGCGCTGAGCCGGCGGCCATTGCCCACGACCAGGCACGGCCCACAGACTCGCTGCTGGTCGTGGGCGCCTTCGAGAGCGAGGAGCGGGGGGGGGGGAGTCACCCGTCACGGCTGGCCAAGTTAGGACCTGGACCGGCCAGGATCCTGCGCGTTTCGAGCGCAAAAAAAAAGGGCGCGTCCCGAATGGAATTTGGTCAGCCATTCCCAGGGAAATGCAGGATGAAATCAAGCCTTATGGCCGCCGCCAAAGATGAATTGTCGACTCGCTCTGATTGTCCGTTCTGGGGTAATCGCGTCATTATGTTTTTAGTGGTAACGGACGCTTACTCCAAATGGATTGAATGCGTAACCATGTCATCCAGCACGTCCACAGCCACGATTGAAAGTCTCCGGGGCCATGTTCGCCACCCATAGAAACAAAGAAACATAGAGAATAGGTGCAGGAGTGGGCCATTCGGCCCTTCGAGCCTGCACCACCATTCAATGAGTTCATGGCTGAACATTCACCTCAGTACCCCTTTCCTGCTTTCTCTCCATACCCCTTGATCCCCTTAGCTCTAAGGGCCACATCTAACTCCCTCTTGAATATATCCAATGAACTGGCCTCAACAAATCTCCCCCCCCTGACTCTCTCTCCCCCGACTCTCCCCCTCCAACTCTTCCCCCTGACTCTCCCCAACTCTCTCTCTCCATGACTGTCTCTTCATGCTTCCCGACTCCCCCCAACTCTCTCTCCCCGACTCTCGCTCCCCCGACTCCCACCCAACTCTCTCTCCCCGACTCTCGCTCCCCCGACTCCCCCCAACTCTCTCTCCCAGGTTAACGACTCTCTCGAGTGAAGAAGTTGCTCCTCATCTCGGTCCTAAACGGCCTACCCCTTATCCTTAGACTGTGTCCCCTGGTTCTGGACTTCCCCAACATCGGGAACATTCTTCCCGCATCTAACCTGTCCAGTCCCGTCAGAATCTTATATGTTCCTATGAGATCCCCTCTCATTCTTCTAAACTCCAGTGAATACAGGCCCAGTCGATCCAGTCTCTCCTCATATGTCAGTCCAGCCATCCCGGGAATCAGTCTGGTGAACCTTTGCTGCACTCCCTCAATAGCAAGAATGTCCTTCCTCAGATTAGGAGACCAAAACTGAACACAATATTCCAGGTGAGGCCTCACCAAGGTCCTGTACAACTGCAGTAAGACCTCCCTGCTCCTATACTCAAATCCCCTCGCTATGAAGGCCAACATACCATTTGCCTTCTTCACCGCCTGCTGTACCTGCATGCCAACTTTCAGTGATTGATGTACCATGACACCCAGGTCTCGTTGCACCTCCCCTTTTCCTCATCTGTCACCATTCAGATAATATTCTGCCTTCCTGTTTTTGCCCCCAAAGTGGATAACCTCACATTTATCCACATTATGCTGCATCTGCCATGCATTTGCCCACTCACCTAACCTGTCCAAGTCACCCTGCAGCCTCTTAGCATCCCCCTCACAGCTCACACCGCCACTCAGCTTAGTGTCATCTGCAAACTTGGAGATATTACATTCAATTCCGTCATCTAAATCGTTAATGTATATTGTAAATAGCTGGGGTCCCAGCACTGAGCCCTGCGGCACCCCACTAGTCACTGCTTGCCATTCTGAAAAGGACCAGTTTATCCCAACTCTCTGCTTCCTGTCTGCCAACCAGTTCTCTATCCACATCAGTACATTACCCCCAATACCATGTGCTTTAATTTTGCACACCAATCTCTTGTGTGGGACCTTGTCAAAAGCCTTTTGAAAGTCCAAATACACCACATCCACTGGTTCTCCCTTGTCCACTCTACTAGTTACATCCTCAAAAAATTCCAGATTTGTCAAGCAGGATTTCCCTTTCATAAATCCATGCTGACTTGGACCGATCCTGTCACTGCTTTCCAAATGCGCTGCTATTTCATCTTCAATAATTGATTCCAACATTTTCCCCACTACTGATGTCAGGCTGACCGGTCTATAATTACCCGTTTTCTCTCTCCCTCCTTTGTTAAAAAGTGGTGTTACATTAGCTACCCTCCAGTCCATAGGAACTGATCCCGAGTCGATCTACTGTTGGAAAATGACCACCAATGCATCCACTATTTCTAGGGCCACTTCCTTAAGTACTCTGGGATGCAGACAATCAGGCCCCGGGGATTTATCGGCCTTCAATCCCATCAATTTCCCCAACACAATTTCCCGCCTAATAAGGATTTCCTTCAGTTCCTCCTTCTCTATAGCCCCTCGGTTCCCTAGTACATCCGGAAGGTTATTTGTGTCTTCCTTCGCGAAGACAGAACCGAAGTATTTGTTCAATTGGTCTGCCGTTTCTTTGTTCCCCGTTATAAATTCACCCGAGCCCGACTACAAGGGACCGACGTTTGTCTTCACTCATCTTTTTCTCTTCACGTATCTATAGGTGGCTTGCCCCGACCTCCTTGTCCGCGACAACGGACCGTGTTTCACCAGTTCGGAGTTCCCCGAGTTTTATGACCAGTGATGGCATCAAGCATGTCGGGTCTGTCCCTTTCAAACCCGCGTCGTACGGTCAAGCTGGGCGGGCCGTCCAAGCCATTAAGCAGAGCCTAAAACAGGTGACTCGTGGCTCCCCGCAGTCCCACTTGTCCTGCGTTCTGCTCAGTTGTCGGGCGAGACCCCACTCACTCACCGGGGTCCCTCCTGCCGACCTGTTAATGAAGCAAAGAGTAGGAGTAAACGTGGACTTTTCAGAATGGCGGGCAGTGACTAGTGGGGTACCGCAGGGTTCTGTGCTGGGGCCCCAGCTGTTTACACTGTACATTAATGATTTAGACGAGGGGATTAAATGTAGTATCTCCAAATTTGCGGATGACACTAAGTTGGGTGGCAGTGTGAGCTGCGAGGTGGATGCTATGAGGCTGCAGAGTGACTTGGATAGGTTAGGTGAGTGGGCAAATGCGTGGCAGATGAAGTATAATGTGGATAAATGTGAGGTTATCCACTTTGGTGGTAAAAACAGAGAGACAGACTATTATCTGAATGGTGACAGATTAGGAAAAGGGGAGGTGCAACGAGACCTGGGTGTCATGGTACATCGGTCATTGAAAGTTGGCATACAGGTACAGCAGGCGGTTAAGAAGGCAAATGGCATGTTGGCCTTCATAGCGAGGGGATTTGAGTACAGGGGCAGGGAGGTGTTGCTACAGTTGTACAGGGCCTTGGTGAGGCCACACCTGGAGTATTGTGTACAGTTTTGGTCTCCTAACCTGAGGAAGGACGTTCTTGCTATTGAGGGAGTGCAGCGAAGGTTCACCAGACTGATTCCCGGGATGGCGGGACTGACCTATCAAGAAAGACTGGATCAACTGGGCTTGTATTCACTGGAGTTCAGAAGGATGAGAGGGGACCTCATCGAAACGTTTAAACTTCTGACGGGACTGGACAGGTTAGATGCGGGAAGAATGTTCCCGATGTTGGGGAAGTCCAGAACCAGGGGTCACAGTCTGAGGATAAGGGGTAGGCCATTTAGGACCGAGATGAGGAGAAACTTCTTCACTCAGAGAGTGGTGAACCTGTGGAATTCTCTACCGCAGAGAGTTGTTGAGGCCAATTCACTAAATATATTCAAGAAGGAGTTAGATGAAGTTCTTACTACTCGGGGGATCAAGGGGTATGGCGAGAAAGCAGGAATGGGGTACTGAAGTTGCGTGTTCAGCCATGAACTCATTGAATGGCGGTGCAGGCTCGAAGGGCCGAATGGCCTGCTCCTGCACCTATTGTCTATGTTTCTATAAGGAAGGCCCCAACACCAGGCTGTCCCTTGTACACCCGGCTCTCAATGATCACGTCGAACCCAGCAATGGTGCCACGATCACATGGCCGTATCACGTGATGTTGCTGCTCATGGCCCCGTGTGTTTGTCCTGAATTGTGGTCCTGGTCCACAGTGGGGGTTGCTGGCACGGTTTTGGCCGAGGAGGGGGAAACCCGCAGGGCGTTCGTTGTCAACCCGTTAGACGGCCAGACGTCCACGAGTCACGTCGACCAAAGCAAGCTGCGATTCACGGACAACCCAGAACCAATTGACATCACCATCGCCCCAACCAACACACGTCCGACCATCAGTCGACCCTTGCGCCATTCACGAAGACCAACCTCCCATCCCCGGACAGTCCTGTCAGCCCGACTGCTCCACAGTGCAGCAATGGTCCCACCAACTCACCCAAAGCTTGGGTTCGAACTGAGATCAACCAGGGAGCAGAAAGCCCCGGACTGTCTCAACTTGTCAATACAACCTGTACCAAGGACTTTGGGGAGGGGAGGGGAGGGGGGGGGGGGGGGGGGGAAACGATGTCATGTCTGTTAACTGCCTTTTACCTGCCACTGGAGGGCGCGCTTGTCGGAGTCCGAATGGTCGCTGGCAGACACGTGCAAGCGGTGTATATAATGTTGGCGGCCATGTTGAGTCCCCACTTTGAGAGGAAATAAACTGGAGTAAGGCCATGCCTGAACAAGCTCACCGTACTTCGCCACGTGGAGTTATTCGAGACTGAACGGCCTCCAAAGCAAGCATGTCCTTTCGTAAATACGGAGACCCAAACTGCACGCGGGTGCTCCAGGTGTGGCCTCACCAATACCCTGTAGAACTGGAGCAAGACTGAGAAACATAGAAAACAGGTGCAGGAGTGGGCCATTCGGCCCTTCGAGCCTGCACCGCCATTCAATATGATCATGGCTGTTCATTCACCTCAGTACCCCTTTCCTGCTTTCTCTCCATACCCCTCGATCCCTTCAGCCGTAAGGGCCACATCTAACTCCCTCTCGAATATATCTAATGAACTGGCCTCAACAACTCTCTGTGGTAGAGAATTCCACAGGTTCACCACTCTCTGAGTGAAGAAGTTTCTCCTCATCTCGGTCCTAAAAGGCCTACCCCTTATCCTTAGACTGTGACCCCTGGTTCTGGACTTCCCCAACATTGGGAACATTCTTCCTGCATCTAACCTGTCCAGTCCCGTCAGAATCTTATGCGTTTCTATGAGATCCCCTCTCATCCTTCTAAACTCCAGTGAATACAGGCCCAGTCGATCCAGTCTCTCCTCATATGTCAGTCCAGCCATCCCGGGAATCAGTCTGGTGAACCTTCGCTGCACTCCCTCAATAGCAAGAATGTCCTTCCTCAGATTAGGAGATGAGGGGGTTACCTTATGATGATAGATTGAGTAGACTGGGTCTTTACTCATTGGAGTTCAGAAGGATGAGGGGTGATCTTCTAGAAACATTTAAAATAATGAAAGGGATAGACAAGATAGAGGCAGAGAGGTTGTTTCCACTGGTCGGGGAGACTAGAACTAGGGGGCACAGCCTCAAAATACGGGGGAGCCAATTTAAAACCGAGTTGAGAAGAAATTTCTTCTCCCAGAGGGTTGTGAATCTGTGGAATTCTCTGCCCAAGGAAGCAGTTGAGGCCTAGCTCATTGAATGTATTCAAATCACAGATAGATAGATTTTTAACCAATAAAGGAATTAAGGGTTACGGGGAGCGGGCGGGTAAGTGGAGCTGAGTCCACGGCCAGATCAGCCATGATCTTGTTGAATGGCGGAGCAGGCTCGAGGGGCTAGATGGCCTACTCCTGTTCCTAATTCTTATGTTCTTATGTTCTTATGTTCTTATGTTCTAAGTGTGACCTCACCAATACCCTGTATAACTGTAGCAAGACTTAGAAACATAGAAAATAGGTGCAGGAGTAGGCCATTCGGCCCTTCGAGCCTGCACCGCCATTCAATAAGATCATGGCTGATCATTCACCTCAGTACCCCTTTCCTGCTTTCTCTCCATACCCCTTGATCCCTTCAGCCGTAAGGACCACATCTAACTCCCTTTTGAATATATCTAATGAACTGGCCTCAACAACTCTCTGTGGTAGAGAATTCCACAGGTTCACCACTCTCTGAGTGAAGAAGTTTCTCCTCATCTCGGTCCTAAAAGGCCTACCCCTTATCCTTAGACTGTGACCCCTGGTTCTGGACTTCCCCAACATCGGGAACATTCTTCCTGCATCTAACCTGTCCCGTCCCGTCAGAATCTTATGCGTTTCTGTGCGATCCCCTCTTATCCTTCTAAACTCCAGTGAATACAGGCCCAGTCGATCCAGTCTCTCCTCATATGTCAGTCCAGCCATCCCGGGAATCAGTCTGGTGAACCTTCGCTGCACTCCCTCAATAGCAAGATCGTCCTTCCTCAGATTAGGAGACCAAAACTGAACACAATATTCCAGGTGAGGCCTCACCAAGGTCCTGTACAACTGCAGTAAGACCTCCCTGCTCCTAGACTCAAATCCTCTCGCTATTTACCATTTGCCTTCTTCACCGCCTGCTGTACCTGCATGCCAACCTTCAATGACTGATGTACCATGACACCCAGGTCTCGTTGCACCTCCCCTTTTCCTAATCTGTCACCATTCAGATGATATTCTGCCTTCCTGTTTTTGCCACCAAAGTGGATAACCTCACATTTAGCCTCATTATACGGCATCTGCCATGCATTTGCCCACTCACCTAACCTGTCCAAGTCACTCTGCAGCCTCATAGCGTCCTCCTCACAGCTCACACCGCCACCCAGCTTAGTGTCATCTGCAAACTTGACGATATTGCACTCAATTCCTTCATCTAATTCCCTGCTTTGATACTCCATCCCCTTTGCAATAAAGGCCAAGGTTCCATCGGCCTTCCTGATCACTTGCCATTGACAAGGAGAAGACCAGAAATGCGAGGGTGTACCTATCGGGAAAGCTGGATCTCTCTTCTCTTGCAAAAAGACGGCTGAACGATGATCTAATCGAGGTCTTGAAAATTATGAACGGTTTTGCTGGAGTGCATGCCGAGAGAATGTTTCCTCTTGTGGGGAAGAGCATAACTGGAGGCCATCAATATCAGATAGTCACCAAGAAACCCAATGGGGGAATTCGGGAGAAACCTCTTTACCCAGAGGGCGGTGAGAATGTGGAACTCGCTGCCACAGGGAGGGGTTGAGATGAATATTGTCGATGCATTTAAGGGGGAGGCCCGACAAGCGTATGGGGGCGACGGGAATAGAGGGTCATGTGGATAGACAGGCTAAAAGAGTTGGGACTCTACTCCCTTGAGCAACGTAGACTTCAGCGGGATATGATTAGAAACATACATAGAAACATAGACAATAGGTGCAGGAGTAGGCCATTCGGCCCTTCGAGCCTGCACCACCATTAAATAAGTTCATGGCTGAACATGCAACTTCAGTACCCCCTTCCTGCTTTCTCGCCATACCCCTTGATCCCCCGAGTAGCAAGGACTACATCTAACTCCTTTTTGAATAGATTTAGTGAATTGGCCTCAACAACTCTCTGCGGTAGAGAATTCCACAGGTTCACCACTCTCTGGGTGAAGAAGTTTCTCCTCATCTCGGTCCTAAATGGTCTACCCCTTATCCTTAGACTGTGTCCCCTGGTTCTGGACTTCCCCAACATCGGGAACATTCTTCCCGCATCGAACCCGTCCAGTCCCGTCAGAATTTTAAACGTTTCTATGAGGTCCCCTCTCATTCTTCTGAACTCCAGTGAATACAAGCCCAGTTGATCCAGTCTTTCTTGATAGGTCAGTCCCGCCATCCCAGGAATCAGTCTGGTGAATCTTCGCTGCACTCCCTCAATAGCAAGAATGTCCTTCCTCAGGTTAGGAGACCAAAACTGTACACAATATTCCAGGTGTGGCCTCACCAATGCCCTGTACAACTGTAGCAACACCTCCCTGCCCCTGTACTCAAATCCCCTCGCTATGAAGGCCAACATGCCATTTGCTTTCTTAACCGCCTGCTGTACCTGCATGCCAACCTTCAATGACTGATGTACCATGACACCCAGGTCTCGTTGCACCTCCCCTTTTCCTAATCTGTCACCATTCAGATAATAGTCTGTCTCTCTGTTTTTACCACCAAAGTGGATAACCTCACATTTATCCACATTATACTTCATCTGCCATGCATTTGCCCACTCACCTAACCTATCCAAGTCACTCTGCAGCCTCATAGCATCCTCCTCGCAGCTCACACTGCCACCCAACTTAGTGTCATCCGCAATTTTGGAGATACTACATTTAATCCCCTCGTCTAAATCATTAATGTACAGAAGTTGAATTGGGGTACTGAAGTTGAATGTTCAGCCATGAACTCATTGAATGGCGGTGCAGGCTAGAAGGGCCGAATGGCCTACTCCTGCACCTATTTTCTATGTTTCTATGTAAACAGCTGGGGCCCCAGCACAGAACCTTGCGGTACCCCACTAGTCACTGCCTGCCATTCTGAAAAGTCCCCATTTACTCCTACTCTTTGCTTCCTGTCTGACAACCAGTTCTCAATCCATGTCAGTACACTACCCCCAATCCCATGTGCTTTAACTTTGCACATTAATCTCTTGTGTGGGACCTTGTCGAAAGCCTTCTGAAAGTCCAAATATACCACATCAACTGGTTCTCCCTTGTCCACTCTACTGGAAACATCCTCAAAAAATTCCAGAAGATTTGTCATCATGATTTCCCTTTCACAAATCCATGCTGACTTGGACCTATCATGTCACCTCTTTCCAAATGCGCTGCTATGTCATCCTTAATAATTGATTCCATCATTTTACCCACTACCGATGTCAGGCTGACCGGTCTATAATTCCTTGATTGAACATAAGAGCATAAGAATTGAACATAAGAACATAAGAAATAGGAGCAGGAGTAGGCCATTCGGCCCTTTGAGCCTGCTCCACCATTTAATACGATCATGGACTCGGCTCCAGTTCCCTGCGTGAATCACCGGCCGAATTTAACGAATGGGCCCGCCCCGTTGTTCCTGTGTTGAAGAATGATGGCACTGTCAGGATTTGTGGAGACTACAAGGCCACGATCAACCGGGTTTCGGAACGGGATCAGTACCCGTTACCGAAGGCTGACGACCTGTTTGCAACGCTAGCCAGCGGGGCGGGGGGGGCGGGGGGGAAGTCATTCACAAAACTGGATCTGACGTTGGCCTACATGACACAGGAGCTGGTCGACACGACGAAGAAACTTACGTGCATCAACACTCATGAAGGACTGTTTATCTACAACAGGTGTCCTTTCGGTATTCGCTCGGCTGTAGCCATATTTCAGAGGAACATGGAGAATCTACTGAAGTCCGTCACAGAACCATCGTGTTCCACAATGACATACTGGTCACAGGTCGTGACACCGCCGAACATCTGAACAACCTGGAAGAGGTTCTACATCGTCTGGACAAAGTGGGACTCAGACTGAAACGTTCGAAGTAGTATCTCCAAATTTGCAGATGACACTAAGTTGGGTGGCAGTGTGAGCTGCGAGGAGGATGCTGTGAGGCTGCAGAGCGACTTGGACAGGTTAGGTGAGTGGGCAAATGCATGGCAGATGAAGTATAATGTGGATAAATGTGAGGTTATCCACTTTGGTGGTAAAAACAGAGAGACAGACTATTATCTGAATGGTGACAGATTAGGAAAAGGGGAGGTGCAACGAGACCTGGGTGTCATGGTACATCAGTCATTGAAGGTTGGCATGCAGGTGCAGCAGGCGGTTAAGAAAGCAAATGGCATGTTGGCCTTCATAGCGAGGGGATTTGAGTACAGGGGCAGGGAGGTGTTACTACAGTTGTACAGGGCCTTGGTGAGGCCACACCTGGAGTATTGTGTACAGTTTTGGTCTCCTAACCTGAGGAAGGACATTCTTGCTATTGAGGGAGTGCAGCGAAGGTTCACCAGACTGATTCCCGGGATGGCGGGACTGACCTATCAAGAAAGACTGGATCAACTGGGCTTGTATTCACTGGAGTTCAGAAGAATGAGAGGGGACCTCATAGAAACATATAAAATTCTGACGGGGTTAGACAGGTTAGATGCAGGAAGAATGTTCCCAATGTTGGGGAAGTCCAGAACCAGGGGTCACAGTCTAAGGATAAGGGGTAAGCCATTTAGGACCGAGATGCGGAGGAACTTCTTCACCCAGAGAGTGGTGAACCTGTGGAATTCTCTACCACAGAAAGTTGTTGAGGCCAATTCACTAAATATATTCAAAAAGGAGTTAGATGAAGTCCTTACTGCTAGGGGGATCAAGGGGTATGGCGAGAAAGCAGGAATGGGGTACTGAAGTTGAATGTTCAGCCATGAACTCATTGAATGGCGATGCAGGCTAGAAGGGCCGAATGGCCTACTCCTGCACCTATTTTCTATGTTTCTATGTTTCTATGAAGTGCGTCATCATGGCACCGGAAATCGAATTCCTGGGGAGGAAAATTGCTGCTGACGGCATCAGGCCCACGGCCTGGAAAACCAAGGCCATCAAAAATGCACCCAAGCCTCAGAATGTGACGGAGCTGCGTTCGTTCCTTGGTCTAACTAATTACTTCGGTAATTTCCGACCGAGATTGAGCACCTTATTAGAGCCACTGCACATGCTGCTCAGAAAAGGCGACAACTGGGTTTGGGGCGCGTCTCAAGACAGAGCTTTTGAGAAAGCTACTAATCTGCTTTGCTCTCACAAGCTGCTGGTCGATTATGATCCGTGTAAGCGTCGAGTATTGGCCTGTGATGCTTTGTCATATGGAGTCGGTTGCGTGCTGCAAAAAGCTAATGAGTCGGGCAAACTACAACCTGTTGTGTATGCTTCAAAAAGTTTGTCAAAGGCGGAAAGAGCCGACGGCATGGTAGAAAAAGAAGCATTGGCCTGCGTGTATGGGGTTAAAAAGAGTCATCAGTACCTGTTTGGTCTTCGGTTTGAACTGGAAAGAGATCACAAGCCGCTCATTTCATTGTTTTCAGAAAACAAAAAGATATCAATACCAATGTATCATCCCACATCCAGAGATGGGCGCTGACATTATCTGCCTATGATTATGTCATTCGCCATAGACCTGGCACCGGGAATTGTGCCGATGCACTGAGCCGTCTGCCGTTGCCCACACCGGAGGTGGAGACGACACAACCTGCAGACCTACTGTTAGTCATGGATGCTTTTGAAAGTGAAGGAACCCCGGTCACGGCTCAACAAGTTAAGACCAGGACCCGATATTATCGGTTGTGAAACGTTGTGTCCATAGTGGTGATTGGTCTGCCATACCCAAGCAAATGGGTGATGAGACCGAACTTTACAACCGTCACAAAGACGAACTATCCGTTCAGTCAGATTGTTTACTGTGGGGTAATCGTGTTGTTATGCCTAAGAAAAAGGTAGAGAGAAATTTGTACATGACCTACATGGCACACATCCCGGTATTGTCATGATGAAAGCCATCGCCAGGTCTCATGTATGGTGGCCTGGAATTGACTCTGATCTGGAATCATGTGTGCATCAGTGCAACACTTGCATGCAGCGAAGTAAACATAGAAACATAGAAACATAGAAAATAGGTGCAGGAGTAGGCCATTCGGCCCTTCTAGCCTGCACCGCCATTCAATGAGTTCATGGCTGAACATGCAACTTCAGTACCCCATTCCTGCTTTCTCGCCATACCCCTTGATCCCCCTAGTAGTAAGGACCTCATCTAACTCCTTTTTGAATATATTTAGTGAATTGGCCTCAACTACTTTCTGTGGTAGAGAATTCCACAGGTTCACCACTCTCTGGGTGAAGAAGTTTCTCCTCATCTCAGTCCTAAATGGCTTCCCCCTTATCCTTAGACTGTGTCCCCTGGTTCTGGACTTCCCCAACATTGGGAACATTCTTCCCGCATCTAACCTCTCCAATCCCCGTCAGAATTTTAAACGTTTCTATGAGGTCCCCTCTCATTCTTCTGAACTCCAGTGAATACAAGCCCAATTGATCCAGTCTTTCTTGATAGGTCAGTCCCGCCATCCCGGGAATCAGTCTGGTGAACCTTCGCTGCACTCCCTCAACAGCAAGAATGTCCTTCCTCAGTTTAGGAGACCAAAACTGTACACAATACTCCAGGTGTGGCCTCACCAAGGCCCTGTACAACTGTAGCAACACCTCCCTGCCCCTGCACTCAAATCGCTATGAAGGCCAACATGCCATTTGCTTTCTTAACCGCCTGCTGTACCTGCATGCCAACCTTCAATGACTGATGTACCATGACACCCAGGTCTCGTTGCACCAGCGGAATCGCCGCTGAGTCTGTGGTCGTGGCCATCTAAACCATGGTCCAGGATCCACATAGACTTTGCAGGTCCCATTCCTGGGAAAGATGTTTTTAGTTGTGGGGTAGATGCATATTCCAAGTGGATAGAGTGTATAATCACGTCATCCAGTACATCCACAGCTACCATTGAGAGCCTTCCTGTCATGTTTGCCACTCATGGTCTGCCCGATGTAAGCGACAATGAACCTTGCTTCACCAGTCTGGAGTTTCAAGAGTTCATGAAACTCAATGGTGTCAAACATGTGGGGTCAGCACTATTCAAACCTGCTTCTAATGGTCAAGCAGAGCGTGCGGTGCGAACCATCAAGCAGAGTATGAAACGCGTAACTCAAGGTTCACTGCAGACTCGCCTGTCACGCATATTGCTTGGTTGCAGGAGATCTTTGAAGTGCTCCTTCCAGGGGGCCCTGACTGCCTCGGCGTCCTTGATGCGTGTTTCCCCGTTCTTGGCCAGCACTGGGGTGGGGCCTTGGGAGTTTGGACCGTCAGGCCAGCTCCAAGACCACCCCAACCTCTGTCGTCGAGCTACCGTACGCGGACGACGCCTGCGTCTGTGCACGCACAGAGGCTGAACTCCAGGATATGGTCGACGTATTTACTGAGGTGTACGAGAGCATGGGCCTTACGCTAAACATCAGTAAAAGCAAAGGTCCTCCACCAGCCTGTCCTCGCCGCACAGCACTGCCCCCCCCCCACCCCCAGACATCAAGATCCACGGCCCGGCCCTGGACAATGTGGACCATTTCCCAAACCTCGGGAGCCTCCTATCAACAAGAGCAGACATTGGCCTCCAGTGCGCCAGTGCAGCCTTCGGCCGCCTGAGGAACAGAGTGTTCGAAGACCAGGCCCTCAAATCCACCACCAAGCTCATGGTCTACAGGGCTGTAGTGATACCCGCCCTCCTGTATGGCTCAGAGACATGGACCATGTACAGTAGGTATCTCACCCCCAGCTCATGGTCTACAGGGCTGTAGTGATACCCGCCCTCCTGTATGTCCCAGAGACACGGACCATGTACAGTAGGTATCTCACCCCCAGCTCATGGTCTACAGGGCTGTAGTGATACCCGCCCTCCTGTATGTCCCAGAGACACGGACCATGTACAGTAGGTATCTCACCCCCAGCTCATGGTCTACAGGGTTGTAGTGATACCCGCCCTCCTGTATGGCTCAGAGACATGGACCATGGACAGTAGGTATCTCACCCCCAGCTCATGGTCTACAGGGCCGTAGTGATACCCACCCTCCTGTATGGCTCAGAGACATGGACCATGGACAGTAGGTATCTCACCCCCAGTTCATGGTCTACAGGGCTGTAGTGATACCCGCCCTCCTGTATGGCTCAGAGACACGGACCATGTACAGTAGGTATCTCACCCCCAGCTCATGGTCTACAGGGCTGTAGTGATACCCGCCCTCCTGTATGGCTCAGAGACACGGACCATGTACAGTAGATATCTCACCCCCAGCTCATGGTCTACAGGGCTGTAGTGATACCCGCCCTCCTGTATGGTTCAGAGACATGGACCATGTACAGTAGGTATCTCACCCCCAGCTCATGGTCTACAGGGCTGTAGTGATACCCGCCCTCCTGTATGGCTCAGAGACATGGACCATGTACAGTAGGTATCTCACCCCCAGCTCATGGTCTACAGGGCTGTAGTGATACCCGCCCTCCTGTATGGCCCAGAGACATGGACCATGTACAGTAGGTATCTCACCCCCAGCTCATGGTCTACAGGGCTGTAGTGATACCCGCCCTCCTGTATGGCCCAGAGACATGGACCATGTACAGTAGGTATCTCACCCCCAGCTCATGGTCTACAGGGCTGTAGTGATACCCACCCTCCTGTATGGCTCAGAGACATGGACCACGTACAGTAGGTATCTCACCCCCAGCTCATGGTCTACAGGGCTGTAGTGATACCCGCCCTCTTGTATGGCTCAGAGACATGGACCATGTACAGTAGGTATCTCACCCCCAGCTCATGGTCTACAGGGCTGTAGTGATACCCGCCCTCCTGTATGGCCCAGAGACATGGACCATGTACAGTAGGTATCTCACCCCCAGCTCATGGTCTACAGGGCTGTAGTGATACCCGCCCTCCTGTATGGCTCAGAGACATGGACCATGTACAGTAGGTATCTCACCCCCAGCTCATGGTTTACAGGGCTGTAGTGATACCCGCCCTCCTGTATGGTTCAGAGACATGGACCATGTACAGTAGGTATCTCACCCCCAGCTCATGGTCTACAGGGCTGTAGTGATACCCGCCCTCCTGTATGACTCAGAGACATGGACCATGTACAGTAGGTATCTCACCCCCAGCTCATGGTCTACAGGGCTGTAGTGATACCCACCCTCCTGTATGGCTCAGAGACATGGACCATGTACAGTAAGTATCTCACCCCCAGCTCATGGTCTACAGGGCTGTAGTGATACCCGCCCTCCTGTATGGCTCAGAGACACGGACCATGTACAGTAGACACCTCAAGTCGCTGGAGAAACACCACCGACGCTGTCTCCGCAAGATCCTGCAAATCCCCCGGGAGGACAGACGCACCAACGTTAGCGTCCTCGACCAGGCCCAACATCCCCAGCATCGAAGCACTGACCACACTCGACCAGCTCCGCTGGGCAGGGCCACATTGTCCGCACGCCCCCCCAGACACGAGACTCCCAAAGCGAGCGCTCGACTCGGAACTCCTTCACGGGCAAACGAGCCAAAGGTGGGCAGAGGAAACGTTACAAGGGGCATCCTCAAAGCCTCCCTGATAAAGTGCTGTTAGGGCCAAGGAGGTTAACGGAGTGTTTGTCGCCAAGCTCAAGAATGGGCAGACATGCAGGAAACATGTCGATCAGATAAAGCTGCCGAACACGGATGAACCGTGTGAGGAAGACACTGTCAGCGACCAACCAACCTCCCCTCAGTCATCAGAGGACTCCGCTGTCCTCTGTGAATCTGGACTTTCAATCCCTGCCATGGTCATTGTCACTACTATCAGATCAGCTACCCAGCCCCCAGTCATTGGTGAGGCCTCACCTGGAGTATTGTGTTCAGTTTTGGTCTCCTAATCTGAGGAAGGATGTTCTTGCTATTGAGGGAGTTCAGCGAAGGTTCACCAGACTGATTCCCGGGATGGCAGGACTGACATATGAGGAGAGACTGGATCGACTGGGCCTGTATTCACTGGAGTTTAGAAGGATGAGAGGGTATCTCATAGAAACGTACAAAATTCTGACGGGATTGGACAGGTTGGATGCAGGAAGAATGTTCCCGATGTTGGGGAAGTCCAGAACCAGGGGGACACAGTCTAAGGCTAAGGGGTAGGCCATTTAGAACCGAGATGAGGAGAAACTTCTTCACTCAGAGAGTTGTTAACCTGTGGAATTCTCGACCACAGAGAGTTGCTGGGGCCAGTTCGTTGGATATATTCAAGAGGAAGTTAGATGTGGCCCTTACGGCTAAAGGGATCAAGGGGTATGGAGAGAAAGCAGGAACATAAGAACATAAGAATTAGGAACAGGAGTGGGCCATCTAGCCCCTCGAGCCCCTCCGCCACTCAACAAGATCATGGCTGATCTGGCCGTGGACTCAGCTCCACTTACCCGCCCGCTCCCCGTAACCCTTAATTCCCTTATTGGTTAAAAATCTATCTATCTGTGACTTGAATACATTCAATGAGCTAGGCCTCAACTGCTTCCTTGGGCAGAGAATTCCACAGATTCACAACCCTCTGGGAGAAGAAATTCCTTCTCAACTCGGTTTTAAATTGGCTCCCCCGTATTTTGAGGCTGTGCCCCCTAGTTCTAGTCTCCCCGACCAGTGGAAACAACCTCTCTGCCTCTATCTTGTCTATCCCTTTCGTTATTTTAAATGTTTCTATAAGATCAACCCTCATCCTTCTGAACTCCAACGAGTAAAGACCCAGTCTACTCAATCTATCATCATAAGGTAACCCCCTCATCTCCGGAATCAGCCTCGTGAATCGTCTCTGTACCCCCTCCAAAGCTTAGTATATCCTTCCTTAAGTAAGGTGACCAAAACTGCACGCAGTACTCCAGGTGCGGCCTCACCAATACCCTGTACAGGAAAGGGGTACTGAGGTGAATGATCAGCCATGAACTCATTGAATGGTGGTGCAGGCTCGAAGGGCCGAATGGCCTACTCCTGCACCTACTTTCTATGTTTCTATGTTTCTAGAAACAGACAGTGAACACTCGCCCTCGGCTGGAGTTGAACTGAGACGTTCAACTCGGGAGCAGAAAGCCCCGAAGTGTCTCAATTTGTAAAAAGGCCGTCACTAATATCTTGAAGGGGGGTATTCTCGTGTATGTACGCTTGGGGTTACGCGCCACTGACGCAGGTCATTGGGCTCTGCGCGCAAGTGTGGGCGGCCCAGGGATAAAAGGCCAGCCATCTTGTCATGTGATCACTTTGGGCCCTAATAAAGTAGAGCCAGGTTTGTGTCAGTGTTAGTTTGCGGTATTCACTCGATCGAGTTATTGCACACACAACACAGACACAGAGATAGGACAAGGGTGTAGGGGCTGGAGGTGGTTACAGAGATAGGGAGGGGTGTAGGGGCTGGAGGGGGTTACAGAGATAGGGAGGGGTGTAGGGGCTGGAGGGGGTTACAGAGATAGGGAGGGGTGTAGGGGCTGGAGGGGGTTACAGAGATAGGGAGGGTGTAGGGGCTGGAGGAGATTACAGAGATAGGGAGGGGTGTAGGGGCTGGAGGATATTACAGATATAGGGAGGGGTGTAGGGCCAGAAAAGGTTTTGACTTGTGTCTCTCAGTCCCTCTCCCTCAGGGAGATATCTGCACACTGACTGGTGTCTCTCAGTCCCACACCCTCAGGGAGAAACCTGTACACTGACTGTCTTTCAGTCTCTCGCCCTCAGGAAGAGATCTGTACACTGACGGGTGTCTGTCAGTCCCCTCTCTCTCTCAGGGAGATATCTGTACACTGACTGGTGTCTGTCAGTCCCCTCTCTCTCTCAGGGAGATATCTGTACACTGACTGGTGTCTCTCAGTCCCCTCTCCCTCAGAGAGATATCTGTACACTGACTGGTGTCTCTCAGTCCCTCTCCCTCAGGGAGATATCTGCACACTGACTGATGTCTCTCAGTCCCCTCTCCCTCAGGGAGATATCTGTACACTGACTGGTGTCTCTCAGTCCCCTCTCCCTCAGGGGGATATCTGTACACTGACTGGCGTCTCTCAGTCCCCTCTCCCTCAGGGAGATATCTGTACAATGACTGGTGTTTCTCAGGCCCTCTCCCTCAGGGAGATATCTGTACACTGACTGGTGCCTCTCAGTCCCCTCTCCCTCAGGGAGATATCTGTACACTGACTGGTGTCTCTCAGTCCCCTCTCCCTCAGGGGGATATCTGTACACTGACTGGTGTCTCTCAGTCCCCTCTCCCTCAGGGTAATATCTGTACACTGACTAGTGTCTTTCTATCTCCTACCCTTGGAGATATCTGCACACTGACTGGTGTCTGTCAGTCTCTCTGCCTCAGAGTCATAACTGTACACTGACTGCAGTCTCTCAGTCCCTCTCCCTCAGGGAGATATCTGTACACTGACTGGTGTCTCTCAGTCCCTCTCCCTCAGGGAGATATCTATACATTGACTGGTGTCTCTCAGTCCCCTCTCCCTCAGGGAGATATCTGTACACTGACTGGTGTCTCTCAGTCCCTCTCCCTCAGGGAGATATCTGTACACTGACTGGTGTCTCTCAGTCCCCCTCTCTCAGGGAGATATCTGTATACTGACTGCTGTCTCTCAGTCCCCCTCTCTCAGGGAGATATCTGTACACTGACTGGTGTCTCTCAGTCCCTCTCCCTCAGAGAGATATCTGTACACTGACTGGTGTCTCAGTCCCTCTCCCTCAGGGAGATTTCTGTACACTGACTGGTGTCTCTCAGTCCCTCTCCCTCAGGGAGATTTCTGTACACTGACTGGTGTATCTCACTCCCTCTCCCTCAGGGAGATATCTGTACACTGACTGGTGTCTCTCAGTCCCCTCTCTCAGGGAGATATCTGAACACTGACCGATGTCTCTCAGTCCCCTCTCCCTCAGAGAGATATCTGTACACTGACTGGTGTCTCTCAGTCCCTCTCCCTCAGGGTAATATCTGTACACTGACTGGTGTCTCTCAGTCCCACACCCTCAGGGAGATATCTGTACACTGACTGTTTTTCAGTCTCTCACCCTCAGGGAGATATCTGTACACTGACTGGTGTCTCTCAGTCCCTATCCCTCAGGGAGATATCTGTACACTGACTGGTGTCTCTCAGTCCCTCTCCCTCAGGGAGATATCTATACACTGACTGCAGTCTCTCAGTCCCTCTCCCTCAGGGAGATATCTGTACACTGACTGGTGTCTCTCAGTCCCTCTCCCTCAGGGAGATATCTATACATTGACTGGTGTCTCTCAGTCCCCTCTCCCTCAGGGAGATATCTGTACACTGACTGGTGTCTCTCAGGCCCTCTCCCTC
The DNA here is from genome assembly GCF_044704955.1 of Pristiophorus japonicus. Classification (NCBI taxonomy): domain Eukaryota; kingdom Metazoa; phylum Chordata; class Chondrichthyes; family Pristiophoridae; genus Pristiophorus; species Pristiophorus japonicus. The sequence continues at coordinate 404,887 of NW_027254415.1, read as the reverse complement.
AGGGAGATATCTGTACACTGACTGGTGTCTCACAGTCCTCTCTCCCTCAGGGAGATATCTGTACACTGACTGGTGTCTCTCAGTCCCTCACCCTCAGGGAGATATCTGTACACTGACTGGTGCCTCTCAGTCCCTCTCCCTCAGGGAGATATCTGTACACTGACTGGTGTCTCTCAGTCCCCCTTTCTCAGGGAGATATCTGTGCACTGACTGCTGTCTCTCAGTCCCTCTCCCTCAGGGAGATATCTGTACACTGACTGGTGTCTCTCAGTCCCCTCTCCCTCAGGGAGATATCTGTACACTGACTGGTGTCTCTCAGTCCCCTCTCCCTCAGGGAGATATCTGAACACTTACTGGTGTCTCTCAGTCCCCTCTCCCTCAGAGAGATATCTGTACACTGACTGGTGTCTCTCAGTCCCTCTCCCTCAGGGTAATATCTGCACACTGACTGGTGTCTCTCAGTCCCTCTCCCTCAGGGATATATCTGTCGACTTAGTGTTGTCTCTCAGTCCCCTTGCCCTCAGGGAGATACTGTGCTATGACTGGTGTCTCTCAGCCCTCTCACGCAGGGAGATATCTCATCACTGACTGATTCCTCTCAGTCCCTCTCCCTCCGGGAGATATCTGTACACTGACTGGTGTCTCTCAGTCCCTATCCCTCAGGAAGATATCTGTACACTGACTGGTGTCTCTCAGTCCCTCTCACTCAGGGATATATCTGTACACTGACTGGTGTCTCTCAGTCCCCTCTCCCTCAGGGAGATATCTGTACACTGACTGGTGTCTCTCAGTCCCTCTCACTCAGGGATATATCTGTACACTGACTGGTGTCTCTCAGTCCACTCTCCCTCAGGGAGATATTTGTACACTGACTTGTGTCTCTCAGTCCCCTCTCCCTCAGGGAGATATCTGTACACTGACTGGTGTCTCTCAGTCCCTCTCACTCAAGGATATATCTGTACACTGATTGGTGTCTCTCAGTCCCTCTCCCTCAGGGAGATATCTGTACACTGACTGGTGTCTCTCAGTCCCTCTCCCTCAGGGTGATAGCTGTACACTGACTGGTGTCTCTCAGTCCCCTCTCCCTCAGGGAGATATCTGCACACTGACTGGTGTCTCTCAGTCCCTCTCCCTCCAGGAGATATCTGTACATTGTCTGGTGCCTCTCAGTCCCTCTCCCTCAGGGAGATATCTGTACACTGACTGGTGTCTCTCAGTCCCTCTCCCTCAGGGAGATATCTGTACACTGACTGGTGTCTCTCAGTCCCTCTCCCTCAGGGAGATATCTGTACAATGACTGATGTCTCTCAGTCCCTCTCCCTCCAGGAGATATCTGTACATTGTCTGGTGCCTTTCAGTCCCTCTCCCTCAGGGAGATATCTGCACACTGAATGGTGTCTCTCAGTCCCTCTCCCTCAGGGATATATCTGTACACTGACTGGTGTCTCTCAGTCCCCTCTCCCTCAGGGAGATATCTGTACACTGACTGGTGTCTCTCAGTCCCTCTCACTCAGGGATATATCTGTACACTGACTGGTGTCTCTCAGTCCCCTCTCCCTCAGGGAGATATCTGTACACTGACTGGTGTCTCTCAGTCCCTCTCACTCAGGGATATATCTGTACACTGACTGGTGTCTCTCAGTCCACTCTCCCTCAGGGAGATATTTGTACACTGACTTGTGTCTCTCAGTCCCCTCTCCCTCAGGGAGATATCTGCACACTGAATGGTGTCTCTCAGTCCCTCTCCCTCAGGGATATATCTGTACACTGACTGGTGCCTCTCAGTCCCTCTCCCTCAGGGAGATATCTGTACAATGACTGATGTCTCTCAGTCCCCTCTCCCTCAGGGAGATATCTGTACACTGACTGGTGTCTCTCAGTCCCCTCTCCCTCAGGGAGATATCTGCACACTGAATGGTGTCTCTCAGTCCATCTCCCTCAGGGAGATATCTGTACACTGACTGGTGTCTCTCAGTCCCTCTCCCTCAGGGAGATATCTGTACAATGACTGATGTCTCTCAGTCCCTCTCCCTCCAGGAGATATCTGTACATTGTCTGGTGCCTCTCAGTTCCTCTCCCTCAGGGAGATATCTGCACACTGAATGGTGTCTCTCAGTCCCTCTCCCTCAGGGATATATCTGTCGACTTAGTGGTGTCTCTCAGTTCCTCTCCCTCAGGGAGATATCTGTACAATGACTGATGTCTCTCAGTCCCTCTCCCTCAGGGAGATATCTATACAATGACTGATGTCTCTCAGTCCCTCTCCCTCCAGGAGATATCTGTACATTGTCTGGTGCCTCTCAGTCCCTCTCCCTCAGGGATATATCTGTACACTGACTGGTGTCTCTCAGTCCCCTCTCCCTCAGGGAGATATTTGTACACTGACTTGTGTCTCTCAGTCCCTCTCACTCAAGGATATATCTGTACACTGATTGGTGTCTCTCATTCCCTCTCCCTCAGTGAGATATCTGTACACTGACTGCCTTTCAGTCTCTCACCCTCAGGAAGAGATCTGTGCACTGACTGGTGTCTCTCCGTCCCTCTCCCTCAGGGAGATATCTGTACACTGACTGTCTTTCAGTCTCTCACCCTCAGGGAGAGATCTGTACACTGACTGATGTCTCAGTTCCTCTCCTTCAAGGTAATATCTGCACACTGACTGATGTCTCTCTGTCCCTCTCCCTCAGGGAGATATCTGTACACTGACTGGTGTCTCTCAGTCCCTCTCCCTCAGGGAGATATCTGTACACTGACTGCTGTCTCTCAGTCCCCTCTCCTTTAGGGAGATATCTGTACACTGACTGCTGTCTCTCAGTCCCTCTCCCTCAGGGAGATATCTGTACACTGACTGGTGTCTCTCAGTTCCTCTCCCTCAGGGAGATATCTGTACACTGACTGGTGTCTCTCAGTCCCTCTCCCTCAGGGAGATATCTGTACACTGACTGGTGTCTCTCAGTCCCTCTCCCTCAGGGAAATATCTGTACACTGACTGGTGTCTCTCAGTCCCTCTCCCTCAGGGAGATATCTGTACACTGACTGGTGTCTCTCAGTCCCCTCTCCCTCAGGGGGATATCTGTACACTGACTGGTGTCTCTCAGTCCCTCTCCCTCAGGGAGATATCTGTACAATGACTGATGTCTCTCAGTCCCTCTCCCTCCAGGAGATATCTGTACATTGTCTGGTGCCTTTCAGTCCCTCTCCCTCAGGGAGATATCTGCACACTGAATGGTGTCTCTCAGTCCCTCTCCCTCAGGGATATATCTGTACACTGACTGGTGTCTCTCAGTCCCTCTCCCTCAGGGAGATATCTGCACACTGAATGGTGTCTCTCAGTCCCTCTCCCTCAGGGATATATCTGTACACTGACTGGTGCCTCTCAGTCCCTCTCCCCCTGGGAGAATGCTGTGCACTGACTGGTGTCTCTCAGTCCCTCTCCCTCAGGGAGATATCTGTACACTGACTGATGTCTCTCAGTTCCTCTCCCTCAGGGAGATATCTGTACACTGACTGGTGTCTCTCAGTCCCTCTCCCTCAGGGAGATATCTGTACACTGACTGGTGTCTCTCAGTTCCTCTCCCTCAGGGAGATATCTGTACACTGACTGGTGTCTCTCAGTCCCCTCTCTCAGGGAGATATCTGTACACTGACTTGTGTCTCTCAGTCCCCTCTCTCAGGGAGATATCTGTACACTGACTGGTGTCTCTCAGTCCCCTCTCTCAGGGAGATATCTGCACACTGACTGGTGTCTCTCAGTCCCCTCTCCCTCAGGGAGATATCTGTACACTGACTGGTGTCTCTCAGTCCCACACCCTCAGGGAGATATCTGTACACTGACTGTTTTTCAGTCTCTCACCCTCAGGGAGATATCTGTACACTGACTGGTGTCTCTCAGTCCCTATCCCTCAGGGAGATATCTGTACACTGACTGGTGTCTCTCAGTCCCTCTCCCTCAGGGAGATATCTATACACTGACTGCAGTCTCTCAGTCCCTCTCCCTCAGGGAGATATCTGTACACTGACTGGTGTCTCTCAGTCCCTCTCCCTCAGGGAGATATCTATACATTGACTGGTGTCTCTCAGTCCCCTCTCCCTCAGGGAGATATCTGTTACACTGACTGGTGTCTCTCAGGCCCTCTCCCTCAGGGAGATATCTGTACACTGACTGGTGTCTCACAGTCCTCTCTCCCTCAGGGAGATATCTGTACACTGACTGGTGTCTCTCAGTCCCTCACCCTCAGGGAGATATCTGTACACTGACTGGTGCCTCTCAGTCCCTCTCCCTCAGGGAGATATCTGTACACTGACTGGTGTCTCTCAGTCCCCCTTTCTCAGGGAGATATCTGTGCACTGACTGCTGTCTCTCAGTCCCTCTCCCTCAGGGAGATATCTGTACACTGACTGGTGTCTCTCAGTCCCCTCTCCCTCAGGGAGATATCTGAACACTTACTGGTGTCTCTCAGTCCCCTCTCCCTCAGAGAGATATCTGTACACTGACTGGTGTCTCTCAGTCCCTCTCCCTCAGGGTAATATCTGCACACTGACTGGTGTCTCTCAGTCCCTCTCCCTCAGGGATATATCTGTCAACTTAGTGTTGTCTCTCAGTCCCCTTGCCCTCAGGGAGATACTGTGCTATGACTGGTGTCTCTCAGCCCTCTCACGCAGGGAGATATCTCATCACTGACTGATTCCTCTCAGTCCCTCTCCCTCCGGGAGATATCTGTACACTGACTGGTGTCTCTCAGTCCCTATCCCTCAGGAAGATATCTGTACACTGACTGGTGTCTCTCAGTCCCTCTCACTCAGGGATATATCTGTACACTGACTGGTGTCTCTCAGTCCCCTCTCCCTCAGGGAGATATCTGTACACTGACTGGTGTCTCTCAGTCCCTCTCACTCAGGGATATATCTGTACACTGACTGGTGTCTCTCAGTCCACTCTCCCTCAGGGAGATATTTGTACACTGACTTGTGTCTCTCAGTCCCCTCTCCCTCAGGGAGATATCTGTACACTGACTGGTGTCTCTCAGTCCCTCTCACTCAAGGATATATCTGTACACTGATTGGTGTCTCTCAGTCCCTCTCCCTCAGGGAGATATCTGTACACTGACTGGTGTCTCTCAGTCCCTCTCCCTCAGGGTGATAGCTGTACACTGACTGGTGTCTCTCAGTCCCCTCTCCCTCAGGGAGATATCTGCACACTGAATGGTGTCTCTCAGTCCCTCTCCCTCAGGGAGATATCTGTACACTGAATGGTGTCTCTCAGTCCCTCTCCCTCAGGGAGATATCTGCACACTGAATGGTGTCTCTCAGTCCCTCTCCCTCAGGGATATATCTGTACAATGACTGATGTCTCTCAGTCCCCTCTCCCTCAGGGAGATATCTGCACACTGAATGGTGTCTCTCAGTCCCTCTCCCTCAGGGAGATATCTGTACACTGACTGGTGTCTCTCAGTCCCTCTCCCTCAGGGAGATATCTGTACAATGACTGATGTCTCTCAGTCCCTCTCCCTCCAGGAGATATATGTACATTGTCTGGTGCCTCTCAGTTCCTCTCCCTCAGGGAGATATCTGTACACTGAATGGTGTCTCTCAGTCCCTCTCCCTCAGGGATATATCTGTCGACTTAGTGGTGTCTCTCAGTTCCTCTCCCTCAGGGAGATATCTGTACAATGACTGATGTCTCTCAGTCCCTCTCCCTCAGGGAGATATCTATACAATGACTGATGTCTCTCAGTCCCTCTCCCTCCAGGAGATATCTGTACATTGTCTGGTGCCTCTCAGTCCCTCTCCCTCAGGGATATATCTGTACACTGACTGGTGTCTCTCAGTCCCCTCTCCCTCAGGGAGATATTTGTACACTGACTTGTGTCTCTCAGTCCCTCTCACTCAAGGATATATCTGTACACTGATTGGTGTCTCTCATTCCCTCTCCCTCAGTGAGATATCTGTACACTGACTGCCTTTCAGTCTCTCACCCTCAGGAAGAGATCTGTGCACTGACTGGTGTCTCTCCGTCCCTCTCCCTCAGGGAGATATCTGTACACTGACTGTCTTTCAGTCTTTCACCCTCAGGGAGAGATCTGTACACTGACTGATGTCTCAGTTCCTCTCCTTCAAGGTAATATCTGCACACTGACTGATGTCTCTCTGTCCCTCTCCCTCAGGGAGATATCTGTACACTGACTGGTGTCTCTCAGTCCCTCTCCCTCAGGGAGATATCTGTACACTGACTGCTGTCTCTCAGTCCCCTCTCCTTTAGGGAGATATCTGTACACTGACTGCTGTCTCTCAGTCCCTCTCCCTCAGGGAGATATCTGTACACTGACTGGTGTCTCTCAGTTCCTCTCCCTCAGGGAGATATCTGTACACTGACTGGTGTCTCTCAGTCCCTCTCCCTCAGGGAGATATCTGTACACTGACTGGTGTCTCTCAGTCCCTCTCCCTCAGGGAAATATCTGTACACTGACTGGTGTCTCTCAGTCCCTCTCCCTCAGGGAGATATCTGTACACTGACTGGTGTCTCTCAGTCCCCTCTCCCTCAGGGGGATATCTGTACACTGACTGGTGTCTCTCAGTCCCTCTCCCTCAGGGAGATATCTGTACAATGACTGATGTCTCTCAGTCCCTCTCCCTCCAGGAGATATCTGTACATTGTCTGGTGCCTTTCAGTCCCTCTCCCTCAGGGAGATATCTGCACACTGAATGGTGTCTCTCAGTCCCTCTCCCTCAGGGATATATCTGTACACTGACTGGTGTCTCTCAGTCCCTCTCCCTCAGGGGGATATCTGTACACTGACTGGTGTCTCTCAGTCCCCTCTCCCTCAGGGAGATATCTGTACACTGACTGGTGTCTCTCAGTCCCTCTCCCTCAGGGAGATATCTGTACACTGACTGGTGTCTCTCAGTCCCTCTCCCTCAGGGAGATATCTGCACACTGAATGGTGTCTCTCAGTCCCTCTCCCTCAGGGAGATATCTGTACACTGACTGGTGTCTCTCAGTCCACTCTCGCTCAGGGAGATATCTGTACACTGACTGGTGTCTCTCAGTCCCTCTCCCTCAGGGAGATATCTGCACACTGACTGGTGTCTCTCAGTCCCTCTCCCTCAGGGAGATATCTGCACACTGAATGGTGTCTCTCAGTCCCTCTCCCTCAGGGATATATCTGTACACTGACTGGTGTCTCTCAGTCCCTCTCCCTCAGGGAGATATCTGTACAATGACTGATGTCTCTCAGTCCCTCTCCCTCCAGGAGATATCTGTACATTGTCTGGTGCCTCTCAGTTCCTCTCCCTCAGGGAGATATCTGCACACTGACTGGTGTCTCTCAGTCCCTCTCCCTCAGGGAGATATCTGTACAATGACTGATGTCTCTCAGTCCCTCTCCCTCCAGGAGATATCTGTACATTGTCTGGTGCCTCTCAGTTCCTCTCCCTCAGGGAGATATCTGCACACTGACTGGTGTCTCTCAGTCCCTCTCCCTCAGGGAGATATCTGTACAATGACTGATGTCTCTCAGTCCCTCTCCCTCCAGGAGATATCTGTACATTGTCTGGTGCCTCTCAGTTCCTCTCCCTCAGGGAGATATCTGCACACTGAATGGTGTCTCTCAGTCCCTCTCCCTCAGGGATATATCTGTCGACTTAGTGGTGTCTCTCAGTTCCTCTCCCTCAGGGAGATATCTGTACAATGACTGATGTCTCTCAGTCCCTCTCCCTCAGGGAGATATCTATACAATGACTGATGTCTCTCAGTCCCTCTCCCTCCAGGAGATATCTGTACATTGTCTGGTGCCTCTCAGTCCCTCTCCTTCAGGGAGATATCTGCACACTGAATGGTGTCTCTCAGTCCCTCTCCCTCAGGGATATATCTGTACACTGACTGGTGTCTCTCAGTCCCCTCTCCCTCAGGGAGATATTTGTACACTGATTGGTGTCTCTCATTCCCTCTCCCTCAGTGAGATATCTGTGCACTGACTGCCTTTCAGTCTCTCACCCTCAGGGAGAGATCTGTGCACTGACTGGTGTCTCTCCGTCCCTCTCCCTCAGGGAGATATCTGTACACTGACTGTCTTTCAGTCTCTCACCCTCAGGGAGAGATCTGTACACTGACTGATGTCTCAGTTCCTCTCCTTCAAGGTAATATCTGCACACTGACTGATGTCTCTCTGTCCCTCTCCCTCAGGGAGATATCTGTACACTGACTGGTGTCTCTCAGTCCTCTCTCTCAGGGAGATATCTGTACACTGACTGGTGTCTCTCAGTCCCCTCTCCCTCAGGGAGATATCTGTACACTGACTGGTGTCTCTCAGTCCCCTCGCCCTCAGGGAGATATCTGTACACTGACTGGTGTCTCTCAGTCCCCACTCCCTCAGGGAGATATCTGTACACTGACTGGTGTCTCTCAGTCCCTCTCTCCCTCGGGGAGATATCTGTACACTGACTGGTGTCTCTCAGTCCCTCTCCCTCAGGGATATATCTGTACACTGACTGGTGTCTCTCAGTCCCTCTCCCTCAGGGGGATATCTGTACACTGACTGGTGTCTCTCAGTCCCCTCTCCCTCAGGGAGATATCTGTACACTGACTGGTGTCTCTCAGTCCCTCTCCCTCAGGGAGATATCTGTACACTGACTGGTGTCTCTCAGTCCCTCTCCCTCAGGGAGATATCTGCACACTGAATGGTGTCTCTCAGTCCCTCTCCCTCAGGGAGATATCTGTACACTGACTGGTGTCTCTCAGTCCACTCTCGCTCAGGGAGATATCTGTACACTGACTGGTGTCTCTCAGTCCCTCTCCCTCAGGGAGATATCTGCACACTGACTGGTGTCTCTCAGTCCCTCTCCCTCAGGGAGATATCTGCACACTGAATGGTGTCTCTCAGTCCCTCTCCCTCAGGGATATATCTGTACACTGACTGGTGTCTCTCAGTCCCTCTCCCTCAGGGAGATATCTGTACAATGACTGATGTCTCTCAGTCCCTCTCCCTCCAGGAGATATCTGTACATTGTCTGGTGCCTCTCAGTTCCTCTCCCTCAGGGAGATATCTGCACACTGACTGGTGTCTCTCAGTCCCTCTCCCTCAGGGAGATATCTGTACAATGACTGATGTCTCTCAGTCCCTCTCCCTCCAGGAGATATCTGTACATTGTCTGGTGCCTCTCAGTTCCTCTCCCTCAGGGAGATATCTGCACACTGACTGGTGTCTCTCAGTCCCTCTCCCTCAGGGAGATATCTGTACAATGACTGATGTCTCTCAGTCCCTCTCCCTCCAGGAGATATCTGTACATTGTCTGGTGCCTCTCAGTTCCTCTCCCTCAGGGAGATATCTGCACACTGAATGGTGTCTCTCAGTCCCTCTCCCTCAGGGATATATCTGTCGACTTAGTGGTGTCTCTCAGTTCCTCTCCCTCAGGGAGATATCTGTACAATGACTGATGTCTCTCAGTCCCTCTCCCTCAGGGAGATATCTATACAATGACTGATGTCTCTCAGTCCCTCTCCCTCCAGGAGATATCTGTACATTGTCTGGTGCCTCTCAGTCCCTCTCCTTCAGGGAGATATCTGCACACTGAATGGTGTCTCTCAGTCCCTCTCCCTCAGGGATATATCTGTACACTGACTGGTGTCTCTCAGTCCCCTCTCCCTCAGGGAGATATTTGTACACTGATTGGTGTCTCTCATTCCCTCTCCCTCAGTGAGATATCTGTGCACTGACTGCCTTTCAGTCTCTCACCCTCAGGGAGAGATCTGTGCACTGACTGGTGTCTCTCCGTCCCTCTCCCTCAGGGAGATATCTGTACACTGACTGTCTTTCAGTCTCTCACCCTCAGGGAGAGATCTGTACACTGACTGATGTCTCAGTTCCTCTCCTTCAAGGTAATATCTGCAC